>NC_091741.1:70506362-70806362 GCF_043380555.1 Nothobranchius furzeri | reverse complement strand
GGCTACCTTGCGACCACAGCTAGCAACAGCCGCCTCAACAATCACAGAGTGGAACAAGGCCCACTAGGAGTCAATGTCCCCCACTGCTCTCAGGGTTAGGGTTAAAAGCTCTGCCGGAGGTGGGAGTTGAAGACCGTCTTGACAGGTTCTTCTGACCCTCACTATGCGTTTGGATCTGCCAGGTCTACGCGGCATCTTCCCCTGCCATCTGATCCAACTCACCACCAGGTGGTGATCAGTTGACAGCCCTGCTCCTCTCTTCACTTGGGTGTCCAAAACATACGGCCGCAGGTCAGATGATACGACTACAAAGTCTATCATCGACCTGCGACCTAGGCTGCCCTGGTACCAAGTGTACTGATGGGCATCCTTATGTTCGAACATGGTGTTCGTTATGGCCAAACTGCGGCTTGCACAGAAGTCCAATAATGAAACACCACTCGAGTTCAGATCAGGCGGGCCATTCCTCCTAATCATACCCCTCCAGGTCATACTGTCATTGCCCACGTGAGCATTGAAGTCCCCCAGCAGGACAATGGAGTCCCCTGATGGAGCACTATCTAGCACTCGTCCCAGGGACTCCAAAAAAGGTGGGTAATCTGAACTGATATTTGGCACATTAGCACAAACAACAGTCAGGACCCGTTCCCCGACCCGAAGGCGCAGGGAAGCTACCCTCCCACCCCCTGGGGTAAATCCCAATACACAGGCAGAGAGTCTTGGGGCTAACAAAAAGCCAACCCCAGCCCTCCGCCTCTCACCCGGAGCAACTCCAGCAAAGGAGAGTGTCCAACCCCTCTCAAGGACTTGGGTTCCAGAGCCGATGCTATGTGTCGAGGTGAGTCCTACTATATCTAGCCGGTACCGCACAACCTCTACCACAAGCTCCTGCTCCTTCCCTGCCAGTGAGGTGACGTTCCATGTCCCAAAAACCAGTTTCCTTGTCCGGGGATGGACCGCCAAGGCTCCCGCCTCGGTCTGCCACCCAATCCACATTGCACCGGACCCTTCATGTTCCTCCTGCGGGTGGTGGGTCCACAGTTGGATGAGCCCATGTATCCGGTTCAGGCTGGGCCCCATGGGCGAAAGCCCGGCCACCAGGCGCTCGCTCACGGGCCCCAACCCCAGGCCTTGATCCAGGGTGGAACCCCGGTAAGCCTCCAGGCCGGGTACTCCGACTCTTTGTTTTTACGTCCATGAAAGATCTTTTGAACCGTTCTTTGTCTCACCCTTCACCTAAGTCCCATTTGTCATGGGAGACCCTACCAGGGGCACTAAGTGCACCAGACAACATAGCTCCTAGGATCATTAGGGCACTCAAACTCCTCCACCACGATAAGGTGACGGTTCAAGGAGGTTTTGTTTATGTTAGGGAAAAATGTAATAATGACATTTCACAATATTGATTTAGGTTCATCGTGGAATTAAAGGTGTAATTCGGGACAAAGACACAGGAGCTGGTATAGCAAATGCCATCATCAAAGTGGAGGACATCGATCATCACATTAGATCAGGTGAAACTCAAGAAAGTAAAACAACATTTGTATTGGCTTTAAAAGTGATATTTCAGACATGCTGAAAGAGCTTTCATTGGAAATGTTTGGATCCATTACTACCCCACTTGTTGTAAGCAGCTCTTTGAACAGCCTCCATTTGGAGAGACAGAGTAGTTTTGTTTTGACAAATGAGTTAAAGCAGGGATAGAAAACTTCCTTCCACAAGAGCCGGTTTCCAGCAAGTTGTTTCCCTGCTCCAACATAGTTGATTTACCTGTTCAGCAGCTCATCAAGCTCTGCAGAAGCCCACTGATCACCTGCTGATTAAATGCAGGTGTGTTGAAGCAGAGAAACTAAAACATGCTGGATACTGGTCCCTGGGGAGGGGAGTTGTCAACCCCTGAGCTAAAGGATAGTCAGATTGGGGACACAGTTCGTTTGTGTGTGCAAACCTCCAGAGACCCAATATCCCCACTTGAAGACATTTGTTTTATGCACAATATTTTATTCTGTTCAGTTTGGAGTTAAGACATGTTGTCAGTGTTCAGGAAGATTTTTATTTAAGGGACATTCTTATTTATGAGGTCCTGCAAAAATGGTAAATGGCCTATAGTTAGCATTTCTTCTGAGGACTCCAAAGCACTTTACACTTCACACACTGCCATTGTGACACTGGTGGTGATGAGCTCCACTGTAGCCACAGCTACCCTAGCGCACACTAACAGAAGTGAGGCTGCCGTACACCAGCACCACTGGTCCCTCCGAACACAAGGAGGATGAAGCGTCTTGCCCAAGAACCGGCAGGCACGGCTGCAGCAGAACCCCCCCCCCCCCCAAAAAAAAAAAAAAAACAGGGGAAGTGAAAACTACACAAGAAGAAAACAAAATCAGACCCCAGGAGTTTAGATAACTATAATCTCAAAAATTGAGCTCACGAAGCTGATTTCTGGCTGGATCATTATGAAGATTCTGCTTGAAAAATATGAAATGTAAAATTTCTGACAACATAGACGGTTAGTAAACAGTAGTTAGAAGAACTCAGAACCTTTAGATTGGAATGGTTTTAGGACACTTTGTCCCATTGTAACTAGCTGGTTGTCCTTAGTGTGATCAGCACTGGTCTGTTTCTCTAAACTCAGGATATTCAAAGAGCTGTATGACAGGTAGTAACACCAACGTTTTACATCCTCTAAACTAGATAGCTTAAAGTACCTCTGCAATGTTAACTGTGGTATTAAATAACAAATGGTGATAATATTTATTAGTGTTTTATTTCATGTATTCTAACTTTTAATGCCGAGTTCTTCTCCTGGTCACTGGTGTTTTAGTGGCTGATGGGGACTATTGGAGGCTGCTGAACCCTGGTGAATACAGAGTGACGGTCACTGCTGAGGGTTATCTGCCCAACTCACGCAGCTGTCACGTCATGTACGACTTCTACCCCACTATCTGTGACTTCTACCTCACCATGATGCCCAAAGAGAAACTAAAGGACATTCTGAGAAAGAGAGGGAAACTCCCAGAGGATGTGCAGCTCAGACTGCGTCAGCGCCGCCTACGTAAACTCCGCGTCACCACCAAGGCCATCAACCAGAGGCGTGCTGCAGCCGCCAAACGGGCAAAGAGGGTGTGATGAGGGTTAAGAAGAAATGTTGGAACAAAGCAGGGCTTGGTTCAGACACATACACTCACTGGATTCATGTTGGTTTTTGTTTATAATAGAAGCTGATATTTTATCAGACAGGACCAGTCTGATCTTCTGCTGCAGAGCAGCAGAACAGATGGGAGCTACGTGTGTGACAGCAGCTGTTTGGTGGCACATGGGTGTGATTTTTACTTTGATTAGGAAATAAAAATGTGGTGAGAAAGTGAATTAAATGAACCTTTATTACACAGCAGATATTTACTGTACAGTTAAAAAAATTAAAACAAGACTAATTTGTTTAATATTCACTTAAGAATCGTGAGTTTCCACTTGATACCGTTCCTCATCTTTGGTGCAGCCGGGACCTCGGCGTCTATAGTAGAAAAAAAAAAAGACTCATCTGTGGCATCGTATTTTATATATTAATATATTAAAAAATAAACTCCATTCTTGAAATATCCTTACAAATAGAAGTGATGTTTAAATGTCAAAAAAGGAGAGATTGGAATAGTAATTTTTTACATGTTTAAAACAGAAATCTGGAGTTTTTTCTCACAGGGCACCATCTAGAGGCGGAAATAATGTATTGCATCTTAAGCCCCTCTCCCTACTTCCGTGATTATGGCTGGAAGCAACACCTCTGCTCATGAATGCGCACTTCTAGCCAGCCAACAGAGCTAAACCACATTATTTTACTATTGTTATTCTCAAGTTATGCTGTTAATTCATTCAAAACTATTTTAAAGACTTACTTCCCCACAAGAACTCTCTCCAACTCTGCAGCTGTCCAGCTACTTCCACGAACACATGCATGCTGTTTGATATGTACGCATGCCGGGGTCTAACGTTATTGGCTAATGTTGAGCAGCAATCAATTCAGATTGCATGGGGCTTTATGGGATGAAGTGGGGGGGGGGATTACATTTCTGAAGTGATGGAGGTGGATGGAAAGAACAAGAAGTTACATTACAGATTCTACTGACCCTGCTGTGAGGCTGCAGGTTTCTGCTGCTGCTGGAACGAAGCCATGATGCTGTTTGCTGTCGAGTTCGGTCCAGTGACCTTCAGGGTTAGAAAATGAGCAAAAAAGGAATTAAATGATTTTCTCCGCACCAATGGTTCCTTGTTGAGTCTCAGTCTTGTTCTCCAAAAGGTTTGCATGTACCGGAGCGCTGGTGTTCTGCAGACCTTCGGGCCACACCTCAAGAACTGATCCCTCCATCATCTGCAGAGCTTCGTCATAAACCCGCTGCAGCTTCTCAGCTTGTTTATCAAACTGGAACAGAACCAATGCCCTCAGGAGACCGTGGATCTCCTCTGTGAAGCGAGTTTGGGTTTTCAGAGTAGATTTTTTTTAAAGTTGGATGTTTCACAAGCATTACACTCACCAACCAAATGCAATTTAATGAAACAAAAATAGTTTTTCTGAAACAATCATTTTTAGCTCAATAAGTCCTCTTCTGTTGTCTTCTTACTTCAAACCATATAAAACATTCTAGTGTTCTAGAATAAACAGAACAAACCTACAAAATAATGTTTTCAGTCTACACTTGGGGTCCTGACTACGGTCATCATGGAGACTTGGGGAACTATTATTTCAAGGACGACACAAATGCAGTCAGAAGAGGAAACTAGGATGCTCTTGTGTCTGTTTACCTCTCATCTTGTCCACGGTAGTGATGATTTCACCGATGACATGCATTAGAGCTTTGTCCTCCATCGGACTTCCTTCCTTCAGACTCAGCTTCTTCCTCTCTGCTTTCCGTCGGTTTTTCGATGACCTCCTGCAAGCAGAACTTTGAATATTTTAAACAAACGACAGAAAATAACTTCTTTGGAGGACTGAGTGTGGTAGAGAGTCTTACGAGGAGATGCGTGAGTTACTCTGGGAGTATTTGGAAGCAGTTATGACACTGCTAGCCTCAGAGTAGAGCTCAGCATCAGGGCAGTCTGGACCATCTTCATCTAGCAGAGGACAAAGAAGATTACTGGTTAGACTGGAGATGAGAAATACCAATAATCATTCATTTTAACTGGGCAGATATTACTGATGTTTCTTTACAAATGAAGTGTTTGAAATACAAAAAGACATAATTAAACGGACTATATAATGCAAAATCTACTTTTGGAGCTTTTGACCATGTTAAATTATTTTTTCCTCATATAAAACACCCCTGAAGCAGTCTTTGGCTTCAAACATGCATTCTCCTGTCTCAGCTGCAGCTTTTTGCAGCAGGTTTGTGTCACCATGCACCACTACTCCCCGTCCAGGTAGTGTTGTGTCTGGATCCCTCCTCCCTGGACTGTAAACACTAACGCCCAGTCTCTCTGCGTAGCTAGCAGGGCATTTAATCTCCACACAAAACGTGATTTATTTCTTACCTAGTCTGCACTTTAAATAATGCCTAGAACCCAAGATGGATTTTTGTCTTTTAGAGGAACAGAATCCCTGCAACCCCTGAGTGGGACAGTTCTGTGTCAGTCCCACTGCCCCAATGGCCAGTTCACAGTTGGTGTGCATGTTGCTTCTTCTTCATCTGTTTCTCTGTGGCCCTCGATGCTTTGCTGGGAATTTAGAGTTGCATTATGAGATGAGTGCAACTCATAAGGGTGGAGGCAGGGTTTCATCAAATCCAAGCATCTTAATTCTGGGTTGAGAAAATCTCTCACTTATATGTCAGAAAAAATTATGCCTTCTTAGTGCCAACAGTAATGTTTAAGTCGTATAAGGGCCTACCGCTGCTCTGAAGGGTTTAAAATAGCATGACACAGTTCCTGTTTTCATTTTACCAGAACATTCACTTATTATTCTTAATCTAATCTTAATAATCTAATACAGGATGAGTCATCCATCCGTCCATCCATTGTCTGAACCCGCTTGTCCATGTAGGGTCGCGGGGGGGGGGGGGGGGGGGGGGGGGGGGCTGGCTATCTCCAGCAGTTAATGGGCAATCAGGTGGGGTACACCCTGGACAGAGAGCCAGTCCATCGCAGAGGATGAGTCATATGTTTGGTTATTAAAACGCAAGAGTGGGGTCTTGAAGTTATCTCTGCAAGACAAGCTACAATTAAATATTATTTCCAACACCATATTTCTGCCACAGACGATTTCGACAGTGGCCCTAAATGGATAAAATAATGAGTTTTAATAATTAGTAATTGCATCTTTGAGTCAGTGACAATTATAGTTGAAAGCAGGGTTCAAATTACAGGCATGCTTCTGGGGGAGCTATGTCTCCCTGGGTCTGTCTGTTGATAGCTTTAGGGGGAGCCATCCTCCTTTGGGGCTCCCCCTAGCTCCCCTGTAATTCAAACCTTGGTTGAAATTGTATTTATTAGCCACTGCATGGATCAGAGGTAGAAAATTTTGGGAACTATTGTATCAAACCACATGACCGTGACCAGAAATCTAGAGTAAAAAGTAAGTACTGATGAATTTTACACACAGTTTTTTTTAAGTACCACAGAAACCCCCTCAGTTATTCTCACCAAGCATATCCAGTCGGGCCTTTTCTTTCTGCTCACGAACCACAGCTAGTCGGCTCTTGTGTCGGGTGAACGTTGCTACCTGAGCCTCCAG
Source organism: Nothobranchius furzeri (assembly GCF_043380555.1). Lineage (NCBI taxonomy): Eukaryota > Metazoa > Chordata > Actinopteri > Cyprinodontiformes > Nothobranchiidae > Nothobranchius > Nothobranchius furzeri. The sequence goes on along the minus strand of NC_091741.1, from coordinate 70,799,641 downwards.
AAAGACCACCTGAGTGTTTAAAGCTAAAAGAAATAAAGCCAAAATACTTTATCAGCGTCTTAGTGATAGCTTTGCATGTTACTCTTTACAAATGCTACAGAAATGTTTTACGCGTCGTTTCCATCGGTAATAACTGCAACCTTGAGCGGTGTGGAGATCACGTTCGGGTAACTCACACAGCGGTGCTGTTCTTACCTTCTAAAAGTGCAGGTTTCAGGTTGGTTTCAGTGATATCTTGCCTCTTGTGCATGTAAATCTTAATTAATGACAAAAAATCTCTTAAAAAACTACAACACAAATACTATTGTTTACAGTTGTAAACATGTTTACTGACCAGTCTGAGAGCCTCCTCCCAGACGCCGCCTGTGATCAGAGCCAAAATGGCTTCCTCACAGTCCTGTTGGAGAGACGTGAACAAATGTGACTAAAATCTGTCCTGAATAGCAGATGTGGACAGCTTTGTGAATGGAATTGAACAATCATTTTGGATTTTTAGATTTAAACACAGATGCCTCCAGCTGTTAGTCGCTGGAGGAAATCTTACTTTGGCATACTGATCCAGCAGCAGAGCAGCTTCTGAGTACCGCCTCTGCTCAGTCAGCTTCTCTGATGGAACCAAGCAGAAACATCCATTAGAAGTGCGTGCAACAGTCCCGTGGCAGAATATTATCAGTTAACTGCCTTTCTGTCAGTCAGACCACCCGTTGTCATGGTTACCTGCCAAGTCTCTGGCCAGCAGCGCTAACTGGTCGGGCGGTAGTGGTATCTGCTGTGCCACACAGATGGCGTTTCTCCAACTGGAGCTGCTGGTGAATGCCTGCAGGGCTCTGACAGGCTCGCCACATCGCCATAGCAACAAGCCACCCTCCTCTGCCCGTTGCTGCTCCACTAGATGCTCAGCGTACGCACAACTCAGAAACTGATGACAAAAAGGCCAAGTTTAGTCTCAATGCAGATATTTGTGAATGTGATAAATACACAGGAAGTGAAAAACTTGTGAAAATAAAAGCATCTGAGTTTTTACTTTGTACTGAGGACTATCTGCTGGGTACAATCTCAGAGCTTCACTGTAGAGCTTCTGCTCCTTCACCAGCTGCAGAACTTCAGTGAAGTGTTCCTGTCCTGAGCATAAAGAACAACACAAACCAGATTACACTGATGTCCATCTCCTCCCATAGAAGATGGTATAGTGTGTCCAACACACACAAAAATGGTTAATCAACGTCAGAGTCGCTGACCACATTTGCTGAGGTGGACCAGGGCCTTCCTGTAGCGTTTCAGGTGTCTGTCAATGGTGTAGCGTTGATAGTTGGGCTCAAGGCTCTTCAGCATGTTTAAGAAAGGGAGGTACTCTTTAGGGTCCTGCAAGGGTTGAGAAAACAAGTTTAGCAATAATTAAATATCAAAAAACCCCTATACCTGTCATGCAACTGCACTTTTGTCTTTGTTATAAATCACGCTCAGCAGGGCCACAGCTGTGTCCCTGAATAAACCACAATCTATGGAGACATAACCTCCAAAACTCAAGTGAATCAAACCTCATTTGACAGCAGAAACCTTCACACCTGAGAACATTGTTTAAATTTGAAAACTCCTTAATGCAGTCAGCTGTTGATGTAGAGCAGAACTTTAGTGTTCAGATTTTTACTAATATGTCATTTTTAAGACTTAAGAAGAATATGAATTAAAAACATCAATATAAAGCAATTTTTGCATTTTTTTAAAATAACGTTATCACCTTCCCATTGCCCACCAGGGGTTTTGATTTGATGATTTAGGACCTTTTCTTGAAAGGTTTGGACACCCCTGCCTTATCCTCCAAGACTCTGTGTCCACATATGAGGATGTTGCCTTCTTGCACTATAGTATTTTATTCTCTTCAACTTAGTCATTTTCTTATTATTTAGAAACACTTGATACTGACTTTAAGTTGAAACACTTTTCTTTGTCTTTCTTTTTATTTTGGTAAGTTTATCAAATTTTTTATTTCATTCGTTTCACATTTCTGAGAACTGACCAATCTGCAATGGCTACAACTGTCTTTTCTTTTAAACCACACCAAATACAAATTCAGGTCATAGGAGGCTAAAGGTTTAACTAAAAGAAAACGTCTACGCCTAAAACCATCAGCTACCCTAATGACCCCTTTAACAGAATGGTTATTCATGTTTATGATGAGAATTGTTTTAATGTTAATGTATTTTATACAGTTCTGATTTTATTTGGGCTGTAGCACATGATATCATATTATTTTACAGTCGGAGTAAGGTCAAACACAAACTCCCGTGGTGCATCTCATACCTTCTGGGATTTCTCAGCCACCATCAGAACGAGGTCAAAGTCGTACGTTCCAAGCGAGTGTTCGTACAGATCGTTGACATTGACCAGGAAGAGAAGGTACTTTAGTGCCTCTTCAGCGCTCACACCACCTGGTGCTTCAGGAGGGTTCTCTACACACACACACACTTAATGAAATATATGTAGGAAATAAGAATCCCTCAATTTGCAGTGCAGGTCGCAACCTGAGCTCACCTCGAAGCTCGTGAACCTTCTGCAGGGCGATCTCCAGCTCAGGAACCGTCTTTTTCACATGAGCGGTCAGAATGGACAAGCTGAACCTTAAAGGAGACCATGACATGTTGAGCAAATGCTACATTTTCTTCTGCCCTAATGTTCTGATGCATCGTTAATTATTCTAGCAACACTTTTAGTTATTAACACTAGGACACAGTTGCTGAGAGCACATTTTAATTCCCTTTAAATATTAGTTATATAAGCAATAATCTATTTTTAAGATGCATATCAGCTTAGAAACAACAGCAGATGACGTTCAGCTTCCAGCTACAGAAGGAATAAAACACGGACTTGTTCGGATCCATTGACTCCATGGTTGTCCGTAAAGCGTCACAAACAACATCCACCTTCTTCTGGCCGGGGGCGGCCTGAGGCTGGACCGGACTTCCATCTGGGCGGGGGTACATGCTGCTGGTTGTGTCCTCCTCCCTGGGGACAGAACCAGCTAGTAAATAAGACGTTTTTTTTTTAACATAATAAACCACAAAACCACATCTTACTTGAGCTCGGTGAGGAAGAGGTTGATGTGGTTGATGGAGTTCAGCTGTTGGATGAAGCTCGCTACATTTTCCAGGAAAACCTAAAGACAAAGTTTTTATTTTTGATAAACTTTTTACATTGCTCCCGTCCAGAATTCCCCGTTAGAACACGATGATGTAAACACAGCAGCAGCAGGTAAAGCAGCTGGCTCATAGGTGAACAAACGTGTCAAAACCGAATGAAAGCAGACTGTCATCCTTTTATCTGAAATCTGATCTGAGGTCGATCCTAAGCCAATGTTAAAGGGCTGTTACCATCAACATAATAGGGCCATATCATAAAAAATCATGAAAAAATTGGAGCTTTTCTTGTAAAGTGACAATGGAAACTAATCTCATCATCAGGTCCTGCTCTTCTCCTGGCTAGTCTCTGATCTGAAACCTGTCTCCCCTGGCCAGCTGGATATGTGGCTCAGGCGACTGCCATCACGTAGATGTGGTAGTCCAGGGGTTAGACCGCTAGGCTGACATGTAGTTTAGTGCAAGTTCGCATGGCGGTCTGAGCAGTAACTTTTTTCTTCTTCTTTTAGCTACACAGCATTTTACTCAGGCTGACAAAAATAACTCATATTTAAGATAAATGGCATCTCAACAGTGCCAACGCTAATATTTCATCATATGCTGTGCCTACTTTTGTTCTCTAAGGTTTAAAATAACACAAACCTTTAAAGCTTCATTGAATTTCTGCTGGTAAAGATTTTATGTGCTGCTTTGCATGAAGCTAAACGTCTTAATGTCACTGCAGTGTTGAGGTTAGCTTAATGCTTCATTATAAGCCAGCCCTTATTTGGCCTTTAGCTTTTTGTCAATTTTAAAATTTAAAAGCATAAATGACACTTAAAACAAAAAAACGGTTCTTCAAATGTTTAAAGATTTATTTCATATCAAGAATTAATACTTGTTTTTTTTTAATTCCCAAGATATAACTTAAACAAGTATCACTCCAAAACTTCATGATTGGTTCATAAAAACCTTTGGGTTGTGATCATAGATGAGATTCAGGTTGATCCGCAGCTTCCTCATACACTCGAAGGCTTCTCTGAATTTCAAGCTGTTGAAAAAATAAAAAAGGTAAACAGCTTCATAAAAACATCAATAATGTGCTCAAAACACAGCTGCATACATATTATAGTGAGGGTGTTCTGCTGGGGAAGGCAAGAGTAAATCGTTGCACACGTTCCTACTTCTCGCTTTAATGTGTTCATTGAGTTTTTTTTTATATCCTGACTTTGTTTTGTAGCATTTACATTAGTCATGTTATTTTAATGCTTCATTTTGTTTTACAGGTGAAACTTCAAAAATTAGAGTAAGATAAGATAAAATAAGATAATCTTTAATTAGTAAATGGTAAATGGCCTGTATTTGATATAGCGCCTTCTAGAGTCCTGGAACCCCCCAAGGCACTTTACAACACAATCAGTCATTCACCCATTCACACACACATTCACACGCTGGTGGGGATGAGCTACAATGTAGCCACAGCTGCCCTGGGGCGCACTGACAGAGGCGAGGCTGCCGAGCACTGGCGCCACCGGTCCCTCCGACCACCACCAGCAGGCAACGTGGGTTAAGTGTCTTGCCCAAGGACACAACGACAGCGACAGACTGAGCGGGGCTCGAACCTGCAACCTTCCGATTACGGGACGAGCACTTAACTCCTGCGCCACCGTCGCCCCCAAGTGCCACAAGTGGGAAATTTGCATTGTCACTGCAGCAAGTAGACAGTACAGGTAAAAAGCAGCAAATGTTTAAAAAAACACTGAATTAAAACTATAAAGTAAAAATATATACCAACAAGTAGAACCTTGTAGTACACTGGCTCAAGCAGTCTAGAAATAAAAATATAAACATTTATGTTGAGAAATGTCAAGGTCTATATGTGCATGTATGTAAAGTTTGTGCTTGATACATGTATGTATGTACACGCAGAGTTTATGTATAGTAGAGTAGGTGTGTATTTAGAGTATGGTGCAAAAGTTCATTTAAGTCACTAATTCATCTTAAAAGGTATACAAGATAGACTCATGACATGCAAACCCAGATATTTCAATATTCTAGACTCAAAGTGTCTCACTCTACTCAGCTATTGAATCCTAAACACCTGCCAAGGCTTTCTGAGCCTTTAGATGGTCTCTCAGTCTAAAATGGATTACTGACATTAAAGGAGTTTTGACCGTATTCTAATTCTTCCTGTTTCACCCGTAGATACACGTCTGTTACACACCCGCAAATACACGTCTGTTACACACCCGCAGATACACGTCTGTTACACACCCGCAGATACACGTCTGTTACACACCTGCAGATACACGTCTGTTACACACCCGCAGATACACGTCTGTTACACACCCGCAGATACACGTCTGTTACACACCCGCAGATACACGTCTGTTACACACCCGCAGATACACGTCTGTTACACACCCGCAGATACACGTCTGTTACACACCCGCAGATACACGTTTGTTACACACCCGTAGATACACGTCTGTTACACACCCGCAGATACACGTCTGTAACACACCCGCAGATACACGTCTGTTACACACCCGCAGATACACGTCTGTTACACACCCGCAGATACACGTCTGTTACACACCCGTAGATACACGTCTGTTACACACCCGCAGATACACGTCTGTAACACACCCGCAGATACACGTCTGTTACACACCCGCAGTTACACGTCTGTTACACACCCGCAGATACACGTCTGTTACACACCCGCAGATACACGTCTGTTACACACCCGCAGATACACGTCTGTTACACACCCGTAGATACACGTTTGTTACACACCCGTAGATACACGTCTGTTACACACCCGTAGATACACGTCTGTTACACACCCGTAGATACACGTTTGTTACACACCCGTAGATACACGTCTGTTACACACCCGTAGATACACGTCTGTTACACACCCGTAGATACACGTTTGTTACACACCCGTAGATACACGTCTGTTACACACCCGTAGATACACGTCTGTTACACACCCGTAGATACACGTTTGTTACACACCCGTAGATACACGTCTGTTACACCTAAAACTGAGCATTGATTGGTTTAGAGCCTTCTACATTTGTGTTAATCTCGTCTTACTTTTCTCTGTGAAACATTTCATTTAGATGAAGTTTGTTTATTGTAGTATTCTTCATGATTAAGCTTGATCAGGCGAGAAAGACCTCTAGCCTCAGCCTAGATTACAGCAACTGACTCTTTTAAAATGTGTAAAAATGTGTTTGGAAATAAACTTCATTCGTTCAATTCATACAACACAGTTTGCTTCCGGGGCACAGTGGGGGTTTCTCTTTCTTGGGCCATTCTTTAAAAAGCCAACATTTTTACAAAAAATAGAAATTCTGCTTTTATCTTGACAACTTTAGTGTGAAATACTTTCAGCTTCATCAACAAGTCCTTAACTATTTTTTCTTCACATGGCACAAGTCCCCCGTCGTACCGTAGTTAATGGATACAGAGTGAAGAGTACCCAGAGCCAATCAAACTCACCCATCCAACCACTTCCTGAGCTGAGCCAGCACCAGAGCTCTGTGATGGATGGTCTCCAGGTTTCCTCGTGGCATCTGAAAACACAGACAGAATATAAATGAACCACTCGTGATAAGATGTATGAGCAGAAAGGTGTTTTAGGGGAGCTGGGTTTCTGGAGGCAATAACCAGCGGACCTGTAGAACCACTCTGGTGTCCTGTGGAACCACAGTGACGATCCTGGAGCCTCGCTCCACATGCCGAAGAGTCTCATCATTCTGACCTCCATCAGACGCCAAAGCAGCCTGCAGACCTGAAAGGTCAAAGGTCAGTTTTACTCCAATTGTACCCAAACATGCACCATCAGGAACAATAAATAAATGTGTACATTTACAGGCCAGAGCTGCCTCACTCAGAGCTGCCAACTGAAAAAAAAAAATCCCCCATATCCAGCTGTGCCCAGTACAAGCTTTCCACCATCATGCGGCGGTGTTGTTTTGATAATAAATTCTCCTTTCTGATTGGTCATTTGTCTCTGTCCCACCTTTGACTGTGAGTCCACTCAGCTGGAGGCAGCGGCAGGTGTGAGAGTGTGTGGTGAGGAGGAGGAAGTTGTCACAAATGGCAAAGGAACAGACGCCTGAGGCGAGCTGAACAGGAAAAAAGCTTGAATCATGGTGAATTCTTAACGTTAGTCATTTTATCCTGATGATCAGATGGTGCTGTCATACCTCTGTGTCTCCAGCATACAGGTGAGACCTGTCTGTCAGCCCCAGAAGGTACTCCTACAGATATTTGCAAGGTAACACATCATCATATTCTTTGTGCACACAAAAACATAAAGCTAAAGCAGTTTCTGTACCGTTCCACTGATGCTGCAGAGAGCCGTCTGGATGCAGGGAACAGGGAAGCTGACGCTACAGCCGCTCGAGTCTCGCCAGTCTTCCACTGACAGCTCCGGACAATCTGCATGAAAATAAACTAAAATAAATAAAACCAGTTTTTGCAAACAATCAGAATTTGCATTAAGCTGCTGCATATTTTAAACAGGATTCTCCCTGGTGTGTAAAAAATAAATAAATGTATTTCAGTGCTGCTTTGTTTTCTTCCTTTCAGAGGACAACCCCGTGTGTGGTGTGTTCAAAATCCAAACACTTAGTTATCATTTCTGTGTAAATAACATCTGTTCTTTAAACAGCAGAGGTCACAGTTACGTTTGTAGTGTTTGTTTACGGACTAGAGGTTGACCGATTCTGGTTTTCTACTGCAGATACTGTTATGTATAGGAGACATGTGTACTACCAACTGTTATGAGCTGATTTTCATGGTTGACATCTAGATGTTTTCCACCTTATGTTCATGCTAAAATGTCACTAATAACATCAGTTGATTGAAATTTCTGAAGCTGACTCAGATTTTGACCTCTGAATGTAACTAACTGTTACATTTTAACTTTGTGCACTGCTCAGTGTTAAAGTCAGACACCTAAATAAAGTTAATTTACAGTATTTATTATGCAGATGTCATTAGTGAGCGCAAAATACATTTAAATTAAAATCTGCAACAGCACCGGGCTGCCCGAGGATGTGCCTGACACCCTATTCATGTGCCTTTAAGATTTATCGGTCTACCCCGATTACGGACCCCAGAGGAGTTTCTTTATCTGCCCGTCCTCCAGCTCTAGAGCCACGGTTCCGGTCTGGAAACTGTGGGCCACACCGACCACAACGCCGTCTACTTCCATCTCAGACCTGTGGCCCCAAAACAGCATAAACAGAAAAAAGAAACAGGAACAGTTTTATACCTGCACTACATGTGCCGCACACACAGAAATGTTTCCTGACCTGACAGCCAGTGTGTCATCAGCATCCTGAATAGGGTGAAGCATCAGGATCGTGGAGGAGGTCGGCAGCAGACCAGCACCCACAGCCAGGAACAGCTCATCCTGCAGCCACAGGAGCTGCCGCAGGGCCAGAGGCTGCTCCTGAGCAGGCGTCAGTCTGCAGGAAACAAGAAACAAACAAGAAGGAGAAGCTCTTCATTCATCAACCACTAATGTGCACATCTAAAGTCACTTTTAACAGCCAAGCATGGATCACTGCAGAGTATAAGCATGTCCAAAGAAATCATTATCATTCATATATTTTGCTACCTGTAGGTTTTCTGTAAGACGAGAGGTTGAGACACAACCCTGAACCCGTCTGATGTTTTGTCAGCTTGTTCTTCTGAAACTGGATTCACAAGAAAACATGCTGATTAGAACAAAAACACACAGTCATCTGAATCAAAGCTGTTTTCTTTTACTACCAGTTGGGTTTTTCTTTCTTCCTGTATTTGTCATTTGCTTAGTTTATCTGTCAAAAAACATCCTTCAGTATGAAGAACATTAATAAAAAACGTGTTAATATTATGAATATATTTAAAAGTAGCCTCGTTGTTCAGATTTCAAAATATTTATGTCCTCAATACTCAGCTGCATTAAGCGATGCACGTTTTAAGGTTACATCTCATCTTTTTCAACCCATTCCGATCCTATGAAAATCACTAGTCACCCGATTGGCCCAATTTCCGATCACATGATCGGATCAAAGCATCCCTATTTAGTATAGTGTCCATCTTCTTCATATTCATATGTAATGTACTGTTTGTTAATCATTTCAAGATGAAATAATAAGTTCCTGAAACTAAGGCCTAGTCCACACGTAGCCGGGTTTATTTAAAACGAATATCCGCCCCTCCAAAAACTTGCATCCACATCACCTTGTTTTAAAAACAAACTCTGTCCACACGTACCCGGAAAATTCGTTGTTAAGGACATGCCAGACCTGTAGGCGGCAGTACTTCCCCCGTTCTTAACCTCGTCCTTCGTCTGTGGTCTTCTGCAAGGAGCAGTAATTCCACTTGCAAAAACAAACAAGCAAAAAGCGCTTGGACAATTGATAAAGCGAGCGCAGCTCTGAGGGCATCCATGCTGTCGGCTAGTGTAAACACAGGTCGTACACGTGATGTCAGCATTTTTTTGTCGCGGAAAGTGACGTTGCGGACCTTAAAACTCCGGGTTTGTCCGTCCACACGCAGACACCCAAAACGGAGAAAACGCAGATCTTCACTTTGGCCGGAGTTTTTAAAAAGATCAGTTTTCGTGTGAAAAAACTCAGTTTTCGTGTGGATGACAGGCCAAAACGTAGAAAAATATCTACGTTTTGGCAGATCCCCGGCTACGTGTGGACAGGGCCTGAGTGTCAAAGAAAAATAAGTAAACAAAGGAGTTTTCCTCTCCACTGTCGCTATGTGCTTGTTTAGTCTGAGGGAACAGCAGCTTTTACCTTTCAAAGGAAATTCATACATTCGTTAAGATCGTGTCGTTAAAGGGAACCCTGTTTGTCTCTGACCTTGACTGAAGACTGAGATTTGTCCATTAGCCGTGAATGCTGCGATCTGATTGGTCCCCTCAGGTCGACACAGGAAAGTCACCTGGTTGATCGGTGACTTTAGCTGCAACTCAAATGAACACATGGGAGGAGGAACCACACACTGTCTAAAGGTTGTCACCAGGACTTTGTCTGAGAAAGGTCGGGTAAATGTTAGTATGATTACAGAAAATAAAGCACAACTTATTGATTTTCCGTCATGTGTCTGTTCACCTCCATCAATCACAGCCACACTGGCGTTATCGGTGACATCTAGCCCGGGGCTTCGTTCTGTCGTCCAGCCCCAGCTGTAGGTGATGCTGTTCCAGCTGGAGGTCACCACGTGGAGCTGTAGGGGACGCTCTGGGTCCCAGCAGATGCACACTGGAGCTTTCTGAGGGTCTCTGCCAAAATCCAGGCTCTGCTTCAGGTACCAGTGGTAGTTTCCCACCGCCCACAGCTGGACTGTAAACAGAGATCCGACGAGTTACAGCGGGATGCACAATGTTAGTTTACCGAGTTTGTTTGCTGAACTTAACGATAAGTGTTGACGTGGCCATCGTCCCCACAGCTCAACTCCTCCAACCAAACGGCTAAAACAGTGGAGTCGGGGTTCCACAGCAGTTCCTTCACCTAAACACACACACACACACACACACACACACACACACACACACACACACACACACACACACACACACACACACACACACACACACACACACACACACACACACACACACACACACACACACACACACACACACACACACGTATAATTATCATTTTGGTCCCACTTTAACGCCTGCCTGTCTATAATTTGTTGTTGAAAAGTCACTAAACTGATTTAATCAGGAAACTGTAAATCACTAGAACGTGGCCGTGCCTTAGCTTGGTCTTTACTGAACGGCAGCGTAAAGTCTCCATGCAGCAGTCCGTTCTTCTCCATGAACACAACACTGTGTTTGTTGGGATGTCGCTGAGAGCTGGCTATCAGGCTACCCGAGGGTCTGAACCACAGAAAGTATCACAGCTCAGCGTTACGGAGTCTGCTGCATTACTCCACATTACTTCAGAGACAAGCCTACGGTTAAATACAATGCACTGGACTCAAAGGCTCTTACTTCCAGCACAGCGCCTGCTCGAGTCCGTTGACCGGCTCACTGGTGGCCTGGAGAACCCCCTCTCTGTTCCAGACCCGAACCTTTCTGCCTCCAGTCTGAGGACAGATGGCACTGATGGCAAAAAGCTGTCCATCTCCTCGCCACGTGACTCGTGGTCTGCGGTCGTCCCAGGCCACAGCTGGCTGTGCCTCCTAGAAGGAAATATTTACTATAACAAGAATAAATTCATGTTTCCTAAATGTTGAGTAAAACATTTTGTTTTTCTTTTTAATAATCACTGATGCTTGAGCACACGGTCGCTGACCTGGACCTTCCTTCGTGCTGCCTGCTTTCCTTCTGAGCCGTGGAACTGAGTCTCCTTCTTCCCCCACCCCACCGTGATGAACTTCCCTACAAAGCAACACACTCTGGATGAACACAGTTCTGAAAGAATAAAGTTCACTCAGCAAAAAATAAAAAGTAACCCAACAGATTCACAAATAATCCACATCTGTAGCTCTAATCGCGGAAGCCAGGAAACAATGATCAGAACGTACCTTCACCAAAGTCATCCTGGTGGATTCCCACTTCAGTGATTGGCTCAAAATCTTTGGTCATCATTATAAATGTTTCCTGACCTGTGAAAACACAACACTGATGTAATCATTTGTAACCTTGTACTTTTAGTTCTCCCTATGAATGAAAACAAACTAAAACATCAAATATATAAATCCAGCTGGGAGTGTTTTCCTCAGCTGCAGAAGAGCTCTGACCTCATCAGGTACAAATGAGCTCCATAGGAGGAGACTGGTCTTCTTGAGCTGAGGTGTAAAAGGGGGCTGCTTTGACAATCCTAACCCTGAGAAACACTGGGAAGACCTGAATCAGTGGTTTGATGTAAATAAACTATCCCTAAATCTTGAGAAAACTCTTTTTATGATATTTAGTCAAAGAGGAGTAAATGTTGACATCTCACTGGCTATAGAAGGCATTACTATTAATAGAGTGAGGGAAATTAAGTTTTTAGGGTCTTAATTGATGAAAATATTTCCTGGGAGCCACAGAGTAATTGTATAAAAATAAACATAGCAAAAGCTTTTGCTGTACCACATAAAGTCTTAGAATAATGCTGCAGATTTTGAGCAAATCATAGAAATTGAACGCAGTGTTTTTACAACACTTTCAAAAAGCGGATGGTCCGTCGCTTCTGATTGAGTGGTTAGATGATTCTGTGTTAACCTGTAATCTACTAACCAAGGTTATACAGCATTTATACCATTAATCTCACTTTAATTACATTAATTATTTTCATACTAACCAGTAGTGAGAATGACGAGCTCTTCGTCAGGACTCCAGCTCATGGATGTGAGTCCGCTGTCCACACTTCCAACACACTCCAGCTGCAGAACATATTTAGGGTGTCTTCCTCTTTTCATAAATTGTTCTTCTCATTAAATGCCATTATAAAATCTAAAAGATCCGTGAAAAAGAAGCTTTGTAGGGCTGCACAATATTAGGAAAACCTGGGATATGCGATAACAGCGACTAATATTGCCATGACAATATGACTTGCGATAAATAAAAACTTAACTCAAAAAATGAAAAAAAAAAAAAATCATAAAAATGAGAAAAGCAAAAGATGTGAGGAAAGAGAAAAAGAAAATGAACCAGAAAAGGCAATCAGTGGATCCCGAGAAAAGCAGAATCAGCAGAAAGAGCAGAACAAAGCTAACGCAGGTGTTTGCCAACCATCAAAAAATAAGCGCCGTCCGCCTCGGCCAAACGGGTGAAGAGCTTTATTTGTTTGTTAAAAAACCCATCATGCTTCCGTTTGATTGACAGAATGTATTATGCGTAGCAACCATTTGGGCTGACCATTCATTGCGATATTCATCTGTTCTTTGCAATATGCATATTGTGCATGCTGATATCGTGACAACGATATATTTGCGATGTATTGTGCAGCCCTAACGCTTTGTAACTTTTTACTTACCTGGCCTGTGTTGAGGTTGAAGAGAACAACATCTCCCTCTGCTGTGGCCAAACAAGCAGACTGAAGCTCCGCCAGGTCCTGCAGTCCAACAACGCCCCCGCTTCCATCCTCAGAGAGGAAACCGTCGGCTGTCAGCGAAGCTTCCCTGACAACCTAAAGAAAGAAAACATGACCAGATCTCAGCTACTTCTAAGAAACCATCACACGTTCAGATGCCTGAAAACACATCTTGAACCTGGGCTGTGAGGGGGTCAAACTCTGTGATGGAGAACTGAGAGGCGATCAGCAGGGAACCAGTGTCCGCCCGGATAGAGAAACACTGGGGGGATCCCGGACCCTGCAGTTCTGAGTTCCGCAGGCTCTTCAGCAGCTTCAGGTTCCTCATGTCAGGATAAGATTCTGGTCCTGGAAATCACACAAGACCTGAGACAACAATAACATGTTTAATATGGGGTTACAGAATTAACTGATTTATAATGGGAATAAAACAACTTTAGTGAATAAATACACTCACATAAAAGTTTTGTTTGCATAAGTAAGCATTCTATTCCATTAGCTTCTTATTGCTGTACAAGAATTTTAGATTTTATTTAGTCAAAATAAATCTGAAAGGTCTAAATAATTCCAGTTAGAATAGAAGAATCGAGATTAAAAAAAATCTCGCTGCTGCTAGAAATCTGACAAAAGAGTTCTTTCAGCAAAATGCCAACAATATTAATAAAAAAAAACGAGGCAAGTTAAAAGATCAGCCACACTCCGAGTGAAGCATAAAGAACGACTCTGCATCTCAGATGGAGCAGGTTGTTAAAAAATGGAACGATAGCTTGACTTGCTACTAAAGTCAAAGCAATCAAACAGGAAGTGTCCGATTAAAATGTAATAAAAAGTGCAGACAGCAGTAAAATCTCACCGTGAAGACAGAAATCGAAAGACTACAATCTTCTAAACAGCCAGAGACATCGCCACAACAACATCCATGTGGCTCTTTTAGGACTAACACCCTTTGACCTCTGGGTCTGTTTTGTGAAACTGGTTTTGTTTCGCCCCCTGGTGGCGCGGAGTACAAGTACGTTGAATGGCTCACATAATTGATGCAGATGCAAACATCTAGTTTATCGTTTCAGTTGTATCTAAAGTCCCTGAAACACCTCAACAAGTATAATGAAAATGTATGTAACATATTAGCTGCACTTTCAAAATAGATTATACAACTATGATGATGATGATGATGATGATGATGATGGGTCCCAATTTCATTTTGAAGATCCACAAACAGGAAAAACTCTTATTTTTAAGCGCTGCTTCCTAAGAGGTTGCGCGGTTCATCCGGCTTTTATTTTGTAAAACATAATCCGGAAGTGCTTTTAACTTGTGTTTTTCGGTTGTTGACGGGTGTCTGGCGCTTGACAACAGGTGAAACGTGGATCTCTGTGGACTTTCAGGGGGAGTTGAAACGTGATGGGAGCACGGTGACAGAAAGGTAAGACTCGTTCACACATTGTTCTTTAGTTGTTGTTTTGTGTAGCTGGTAAATGTAAATGCTGACTGCAGGCAGGCAGAAGCACCGGTTTGGCGGAACCGTGGTGTGTTAACCAGTTGATGGCAGAAATGTCATTGTTCAGGGTTTTCTACAGTGAAGGAGGGAATCAATAATACCAGACTCGTGTGTGACGAACATCGTTTAACATTACATAGGTTTAGTACTGAATCTGGGCCAGAGTACAATGACACTAACCTACAGAACCGGGGGCTGCTTTAGTTCAACACGCTGATTAAAATGATAAATGACCCGCGCTTGTATAGCGCCTCTCAGAGTAAGGACTCCAAAGCGCTGTACACTACAGTGTATCATTCATCCATTCACACACACATTCACACACTGATGGTGATGAGCTACGATGTAGCCACAGCTGCCCTGGGGCCACTGACAGAGGCGAGGCTGCCGAGCACAGGCGCCACCGGTCCGTCCGACCACCACCAGCAGGCAAGGTCTTGCCCAAGGACACAAAAGCAGAATTCAATGTCCGGAGTCGGGATTGAACCTGCAACTTTCCAATAACTGGGCAACCGGCTCAACCTGTTGAGCTACTGCTGCCCAAAATGTCATTAAAGCTCAGTAATAACAATGTTTCCATGCGTGCCTGTTGGGTTTATGTTTTAGAATACACCATTTATACCTGTTACCTGTGTGATGTGATTCAGTACTCCAAATGTCACGTGCATGTTTTTCTCATGTTGTTGTTCTGATCATTCTATTGAGTGAAAATCTAAAATGAGAGAAAACAATCAGGGACTCATGGTGTTATTTATGATTAGTTTCTCATTAGGAGTCATTCAGATCACAACCATTATTAAGATTATATTTATAATTAATGGATGCTAAGTTTCTTGGTGAGGGACACAAATAGAAGTTGCTTGTTTACATATTTGCCTGGAAAATGTTAATTTACGTGTTTAGCAAGACCCAGTTTGTTTGTGGCTGTCTAACAGAATAAATAAACATTTAGGATATTTTTTTTGGTTGATTAAGTAGTGGCCAATTTAAACCAGGATCTAAATAATTTTTTAATCAGTTCAGTTGCTCGTCATGAGACGTTGCTAACAAGCACAGTTAAAACATGACTTTAACATTTCCCTAGCAGGTTAACTGGTGGGTAAGAAATGACACAAGTGTAGCAGCGACTTTCTAAGCGTTTACGTCCTGCAGATGCAGTCAGGTTTGTTTACTTTAGTCCAGAAACAACATTTCAGTCTTTATTGTTTCTATTCTCCCTAATGTGTATAGAGGCTTTAAAACATGCAAGATTATTTTACACTTGTGTTTCAAGTTTTTGTCTCATGAAGTTTCATTCTGAGTATAGTGTGACAAAAATGCAGATAAAGAGGCGGACACTTCGCGTTAGCAGAATGAAGTGAAACAAGATTGTGCAGCATGACACAATACTAAATTCTGCAAATAGACAATCACTCACGAGTTTTTTTGCTGTTGAGACATCTGTATGCATTAATGTAACTTCTCCATTCATGGGCTTCATAATTTCACAGACAGATGCATCTAATTGAACCCTCTTAGCTGACCAAGATAAAAGAACGCTGCTAATGTTGACAACATCATTTTCAGTTTCATCACACTTCCTGTACAAGGAAGAGGGTTTCCACTTTGGTTCCAAGTTAATTAGAAAACTTGTGAACTTGACCGTGTGCCAGAAAACTCAAAGAAATGAAAAAGACCAATAATCTGATATGCTCAATATTATAAGTCTACCATCAATATCAGCATTAAAATGTATTATCAGAAATGTTGGTATTCAGTCGTTTAATGACAAGATTACATACCATAAACATATTTTACTCTTCAGCTGTTCTCCTTTCTCTCACAGATTTCAGAATATGACAGATCTGAGGTAAAGTTTTGAGATATTTTAGTTTATTTGGCACAACTTTTGGCCCTTTTCTCATTACTAACTTACATTTAAATAGTTGTCATTTTGCACAGAAAATGTTAGCATGTAAGCATTTGCGATAGAAAATATGGGATGTTAGTAACCTAAAATGTTATATTTTTCTTTTTTATGAGGGGGGGACACAACATGTATCGCTCTCAGAAATTAACACTCGACAATACCGGTATACCAGTAAAAAAGACAAATCATTCATCCCTAATTCTGAGCTCATCTGTGGCAGGTCATATTTACAGTCACGTTGAAAAGAAAACATTTTAAGTTAAGCTCTTAAATCTTTGCATAACATCAGACAGATACCAGAAACAGAAACAGCCTTGCTACTTTTTATTGAGTTGTGTTAAAAACACAAAAGTCCACCATACTCATTATTTCCATGGCTTGTTTTTATCAGCCTAAGTGATCATGATGTCAAAAAAGTTCAGCTGATCAGTACTTACTTGTCAGCTCAGAAAGAACATTTGACACATTTAAAGTAAATTACGAAGACGTTCCAGCAGTTAATCCTGCTGCACGCCCTCCCACTGACACTTAGAGATTGATGACACTTTTTTGTATCTCACCTCCCTCATCACTACTATAAATACCTTCCTACTCGAGTCACGATACTAGTTACGCCCTAAACACGGTGCAGTTATGTGAGACGCAGCAAAGGTAGAAGATATTTTGGTTATGCTTCTCAGCATTGGTTGCTTGTTTCTGCAACACTTAAACAGGAAATGAGCCAAATAATCTAAAACCTTAACCTCTGCCAAAGCCCCGTTGTTGCATCAGACATCATGGACACACATTTTTAACTATTTGTTGTGTGACTGACTAAAAGGGCAAAGAAACCCTTTGTCCAGGTAAAACCATAGCTCAATAAGATATATAAATAAATAGAGCATTTGAGGTAAATAACATTTTAGAAACAAAATTGCTGTTTGGAATTTAATGGATATCCTTCAGATCACAGGATTTATGAAAACAAACACAAACAACACTTTAATTTCATTGTATATTTAGATTGCTTAACTGAAAAGCCATTTTTCAATTAGTTTCTCTGATTATAATCAGTCACTCTGAGTTTTTCATGCAGGCTGAACCTGAAAGTAGTCTCCTACACCTATCTCCTGCATTAGCTTCTGATAGAAAATAGAGGGTGAAACGCTAGGATTTGAAAAGCCAGCCAGATCTACGTCATGCTGTCACTTAACATTTATGGACTCACCCATCTTGACTCACAACGGGGAAGGCTGTTGTTGGTTTAGCATCCAGGAAACAGCAGAGAACGACTAGAAGCTAACCATTAGCATTAGCAACTCCACCACAAGGCAGAACTCCTCCAGGCTTGTGTTATTTGTGGAGATAAAACGTCAACATTGCAGAGCAAACAGAATCAGTGGTAGAGTCACATTGCTGTTATCCAATCAGAGGAGCGATATCCAAAATGTCAGGAAAAAAGACTACAAATCCTGCTGCCTGAAGCTCAACTCTGATCTGGCTCACTTCTAGTACCTGAAACGGGTGCACTGGAGCCCCCCCCCCATTTGTACTAGAGTTGACTAGTTGACTCTGTTTCCCCCTGAGCCTGAGATCAGTGGACTCAGTGGTCTCCTTCAAAAAGCAGCTGAAATCTCACCTGTTCAAGCTGGCTTTGGCACCACCACCATCTCCTTATTCTGCTCTTTCCACCAATTCTGCCTATCCTAAGATCCACTGATTTCCTTCTTTCCTATTCATTAAAATCTTTTTTATGTTTTAAATTCTTGTTCTTGTGAAACACCTCGTGATTTTTATCTTGAGTGGTGCTATATAAAAGATTGTTTTCTTTCTTCTTTAGAGACTGCTGCAAATGTATGGAAAATATGAGTAAAGTTGATTTTTAATAAAAGACATGAAAATGTTCATATATGATGTCAGACCTTGTGACTGTCTCCATTTTAAATTGACAGTAATTGTACCAAACCTAGAAATACCTGCTTTTTATAGTAGTTAACTAGATTGTACCAATATCAGTCTCTGCAGAATCTTGGGCGGCATTGGCACAACTCTGACTTTCTGTGTGAACTTTTAGATAAATATTTAGTTTCTTTCAAACTGGTTTTACCTTGACGCATGCTTTTAGGTTATTGCAGGAGCAGAGACGGCTCAGCAGCATTCCTCCCAGACATACTGATCTGCCGAATCAGATTCCTTCTTGTCTTCATGGTTTCTTCATTCTATTCTCGTCTGGTTTGACTGCTATGAGTCCGCTCCTTGTTTCAGTACAGTCTCATGACATCTTATTTAAATTCTTGTCAACAGTTTACTCATTTTTCCATTTTTGAGTTTTTTCCTTTGGTTGACGCTAATATGAAATGACACCCTTCTGTTCTGTCACATCTTAAAGTGACAGTGTGTATTTTTTTCTGGCGATAGGGGGCAGTAGATATCTAAATCATTGCAAGCGAGCAGTAGGTCCCTGAACACATTCCTACATACACATCCATGGCTGATAGGCATTGATGATTTTTTCGGTTGATTTTCATTGCAGACGATGTTTCCGTGTTACACATGACAGCATGCACTACTTTTCTGAACTCTGAATTGAACCAACTCTTGATTTTTAATGTTTTAACACTGCTCAGTGTTGAAATCACACATTTCACCAAAGTTAACAAACAAACTGACCAAGTAATAAATACACAACGCAGGTGACTAAAAGGAAATGTCAGTGGGCAATAATGTAGTAGAGCATTTATCAAGCAGATGTTTTTCAGGAGCGTAAATTTACTTACAAAAAAAAAAACTGAAACTGAAAACTATGTTTTTTAAAAAACTAGAAACAGCGCTGAAAACACAATCGCAACCTAAACACACCAGCAGCATCTAAAGTGCATCAAATAATTTTAAAATTTCACCAATGATTTAAACTATATTTTAAACCTTATGGTGCAATTTACTTGACATAGGAACAAACCCCTAATTTCTAACAGTGGATATGGACACTTCCATCCATCCATCCATCCATCCATCCATCCATCCACCCTCATCCTATAGATATCCACAGATGTGTCTGACTTTAATCAGCTCTAATATAACAGCTGATGTGGGTGTATGGAAAAAAAGTATAAATATTGGACCAATATATATATAGTTCTGTCCCTACCACAGACCTGTGAGCTTGATTAATAGAATCTTAAACAAGCTTTACTCTGGAGTGCCTGTGACCTGTCCCACAAATATCATCCCCAGTACTCCACCTCCACCTTGCTGGCGTCTGAGTCGGACTGGAGCTCTCTGCCCTTTACCAATCCAGCCACGGGCCCATCCATCTGGCCCATCAACACTCACTCTCATTTCATCAGTCCATAAAACCTTAGAAGAATCAGTCTTGAGATATTTCTTGGCCCAGCCTTGACGTTTCAGCTTGTGTGGCTTGTTCAGTGGTGGTCGTCTTTCAGCCTCTCTTACCTTGGCCATGTCTCTGAGTATTGCACACCTTGTGCTTTGGGGCACTCCAGTGATGTTGCAGCTCTGACATATGGCCAAACTGGTGGCAAGTGGCATCTTGGCAGCTGCACGCTTGACTTTTCTCAGTCCATGGGCAGTTATTTTGCGCCTTGGTTTGTCCACACGCTTCTTGCGACCCTGTTGACTTTTGAATGAAACGCTTGATTGTTCGATGATCACGCTTCAGAAGCTTTGCAATTTTAAGACTGCTGCATCCCTCTGCAAGATATCTCACAATTTTTGACCTTTCTGAGCCTGTCAAGTCCTTCTTTTGACCCATTTTGCCAAAGGAAAGGGAGTTGCCTAATAATTATGCACACCTGATATAGGGTGTTGATGTCATTAGACCACACCCCTTCTCATTACAGAGATGCACATCACCTAATATGCTTAATTGGTAGTAGGCTTTCGAGCCCTTACAGCTTGGAGGAAGACAACATGCATGAAGAGGATGATGTGGACAAAAAACTCATTTGCCTAATAATTCTGCACTCCCTGTAAACCAAAGTACACACACACTTGGCCCTTGCGTGTACCAGCTAAGATCACTGTTGATCTTTACACCTAGGAGCTTGAAATAGGCAACAGCAGGTAACGGTTTTAATTGTGATCATATGCAGTTCATGAGTCTGTTTGTTGTAGGGATGGACAATATATTGGCATCAATATCAGTATCGGCTGATGTTAGTCATTTTTTAACATATCGGTATCGGTTCAATAAATAAAACTGGGCCGATATTAACAACCGATATTTTTTCCATCTCGTCTTCATTTGTTTGCCTGTTTCAGAGGGTGAGGGGGGTGATGTGTAATTGTTTAGTCATGTGAACAGTGAATTAAATCATCCCAGAACCATAAATGTGTGTGGTTTGTGTACATAATAATGCAAATTCAACTTTAATAATTTTCATTCTATCCAAAATCTGCTGATTTTAGAAGCATTAATGTCAGTATCGGTATTGATAAATATCGGTTATCGGTCATAACAGTGATCTTAATATCGGATATCGGTATCGGCCCAAAAATTTCATATTGGTGCATCACTAGTTTGTTGGTTTTATTTATTTGTTTGGTTTAGGGCTGCACAATATATCGAAAAATTATCGTCATCACGATAACAGGACGTACGATAGGCCCATCGCAAAGCACGTCAAAAACGGCGATAAATGTTTGGTTCAAACATTTCCATCCATGTCATACATCAACTTTTTGTAAACCAGCTCTGTTTTTTACGCGGAAGTATTATTTGACCAATCAAATGTAGCCCTTCTGATGTGCGGCCAATCAGATGGGTCCGTTCCCGTAATACGCCCGCCCCCTACTTAGACCCTTACCCCAAAATTCCACTATCTCCGCTCCGCTCGAGTAGCCCCTGGCTGCCTCCCGGAGATCGGGGCGGGGCTAAATGTGGGCGGGATCAAACATTTACAGATGGGCGGAGACAACGACTCCTGCTCCTCTTCAATGGAACCAGGAAACCGCAGTAGCCCCCGAGTTAAGGATTAAAAAACCCCTAAAAACCCATGTAAAGCATAACATTGGTAATCAAATTACTTGTTTGCTGGATATGATAATTTTAAAGAAAGGGCAGATAATGAAGTTAAATGAAACAGGCGCCATTTTTGATCCAATCTGTTGATATTTTTTTTCTTTTTCCTACTTTTGTGTATGGTATGTGTATTTATAGCACATAGGTATTTGTGTCTTTTAGCTATACTTTTGGTACCTATATAAAAGGTTCAAGCATTTGACAAGACTATTCTTTAAACCTGTCAAAACCATTTTAATAGTTAATTTTATCAATGCAGCCTTTATTTTAATAGTCATTTTCCAAGTGAGTGTAAAACAGTATAGACAGACACGGGTAAATTTGTTATACACTCAGTTATATCAGCTACATTAAGAGGACCAGAGACTTAAATTGTGCTGATTAATCTTAAAACACGCCAGGGTTTGAGGTGGGGTGGTGAGATATTGTGTGAGACACCTAAGAATGCAGACTAAATTCTTCAAAAAGGTAAATTTAATAGAGCAAACAACAGCCAACACAGGAATAAAAAAAGTACAAACAAATTAACCAAAAAGCACACAAAAACAAGAGAACCTCCAAAAAAACAATGTAAGGAGGAAACAGAATGCAAAAACTGAGTTTGACACCGCTGTACTATGGCATTTCAAAGCCAGAAAACACCTTCATCTTCCTTTTGTCCACTATTTCTTTGCAGAACTCCTCATAGTCTGATTGAAAACTAAACATGAACAGGAACGGTTCCCTGCAATCATTCATCTGCTCTTCATCCAGGCCATCACAGAAGCATTCAATTCAATTCAAAAATACTTTATTAATCCCAGAGGGAAATTGATTGCTGTAGTAGCTCAGAATAATAATAATAATTAAAGCTGCAAGCAGCGTCGTTCGGCCCTCGCAGCGAAGCTGCTCGCCCTCCTTCCGCAACCCCTCCGCTCCATCCGCGACGCTCTCCAAACCCAGCTCCGCGCTTCTCCATCCTGGCCGGCAGCCGGGGGCACCAGGGCACGTCTGGCAGAACAGAAAGTCAACCACCCCGACACCAGAAACCGTGAACGGCCTCCGCGTCCACACCTCACCCTGACTCAGCATCCCCTCTGAGCCCACCATTACACGTCTCACCACTAGGAGATACTCTATCTTTACTACACTGGTGATGTGATGTTCAGTCTCGGGCATATCGAAGGCTGTTTGTGGAAGTTACAGTCAAACGTAAGGTCACAGCGTCACGCCAGAAATCGCCATGGCATAAAAGCCCCCCCTTTCTGAAAAGCTATCAGATCTGAATGGTCATTACAACATCATGAAGACAGTGCATGACCTTAGTGTCATCTTGACTAAATTAGAGGGGACAAATATGGACATTTCACCATAAAACAGTAGACTTCCTGTAGGCAGGGGGCGGGCTTAGGTGATGTAAGCTGTCCACATTGTCACTGTCTTCAGATGGGGTCAGTGATCACACAGACAAAATTTGAAATTGATCTGATCATGCACATGGGAGTTATTAAGTCAAGTAACATAATGGCGACTGGTCAAAGTTTGAGGCTTAGCCACGCCCACACCTTTATACTTATTTAAAATCCAACGGTTGAATTTTTTCCTCTATGTCTTAAGAGTATATAGCAGGAGTTTGAAGGTGATCGGTGGAAAGGACGACGAGACATCATTCTCCTCATAACGTGTGCGAAAACCACTAAATCGAGAACTTGGACAAAAATGGCCGACCTCCTGTGCGACATTGTACTTGGCTCCAAGAGACTTTTTTGTAGGTCCTGAGACACTACATTAGTGTGCCAAATTTCGTGATCCTCAGTCAAAGCATGGCTTGGGGCTGATTGTTTTAATGGTCCTAGGGGGGCGCTATTTCAGAAAATAGGCCACGCCCACAAACTTCAGCTGTCCATGTCTATTAGGGGTCAGAGTAAGAAATCGCCATGGCATCAAAGCCCCTCCCTTTCTGAAAAGCTAGCAGATCTGAATGGTCATTACAACATCATGAAGACAGTGCATGACCTTAGTGTCATGTTGACTAAATTAGAGGGGACAAATATGGGCATTTCACCATAAAAAATGGACT
This sequence comes from Nothobranchius furzeri, assembly GCF_043380555.1. Classification (NCBI taxonomy): domain Eukaryota; kingdom Metazoa; phylum Chordata; class Actinopteri; order Cyprinodontiformes; family Nothobranchiidae; genus Nothobranchius; species Nothobranchius furzeri. The sequence goes on along the minus strand of NC_091741.1, from coordinate 70,775,987 downwards.
TCCTGTAGTCAGGGGGCGGGGCTTAGGTGATGTCAGCTGTCCACATTGTCATTGTCTTGAGATGTGGTCAATGATCACACAGACACAGTTTGATATAGATCTGATCATGCACATGGGAGTTAAGTCAAGTGATGTAATGGCGAAAGGTCAAAGTTTGAGGCTTAGCCACGCCCACACTTTTATACTTATATAAAATCCGATGGTTGAATTTTTCTCCCTTTGTCTTAAGAGTATATAGCAGAAGTTTGAAGGCGATTGGTGAAAAGGGCGATGGTGCAACACTCTCCAAACAACGTGTGCGAAAACCACTAAATCGAGTACTTGGACCAAAATGGCCGACTTCCTGTGCGACTTTGTACTTGGCTCCAAGAGACATTTTTGTAGGTCCTGAGACCCCACATTAGTGTATCAAATTTCGTAATCCTCAGTCAAAGCATGGCTTGGGGCTGACAGTTTTAATGGTCCTAGGGGGCGCTATTTAAGAAAATAGGCCACGCCCAAAAACTTCAGCTGTCCATTTCTATTGGGGGTCAGACTAGGATCACTCATCAGACATTTTGTTGTGATGTCACAATGATTGAAGAAATGAGAGACAAACGTATTTTCATGGCGTGATGGCGAATTTCGCCATGCTCCCAAAGCCCCGCCTTTATTCAAAACCTGCCAGTACTACAGATCAAGTGACCTCAACTTGTCTGCTGCCATTTGCCAGTGATTGCTGGTGATTGGTTAAAAGGAGTCCAATAGGGAGCTGTGAAAAAAAGAGTGGCGTGGCGACAGGTCAAAGTTTGAGGCTTAGCCACGCCCACACCTTTATACTTATATAAAATCCGACGGTTGAATTTTTTCATCTATGTCTTAAGAGTATATAGCAGATGTTTGAAGGCGATTGGTGAAAAGGGCAATGGTGCAACACTCTCCAAACAACGTGTGCGAATACCACTAAATCGAGTACTTGGACCAAAATGGCCGACTTCCTGCGCGACTTTGCACTTGGCTCCAAGAGACTTTTTTGTAGGTCCTGAGACCCCACATTAGTGTATCAAATTTCGTAATCCTCAGTCAAAGCATGGCTTGGGGCTGACAGTTTTAATGGTCCTAGGGGGCGCTATTTCATTAAATAGGCCACGCCCACAAACTTCAGCTGTGCAGTTCTATTAGGGGTCAGAGTAGGATCACTCATCAGAAATTGTGTGGCGATGTCACAATGATTGAAGAAATGAGAGACAAACGTATTTCCATGGCGTGATGGCGAATTTCGCCATGCTCCCAAAGCCCCGCCTTTATTCGAAACCTGCCAGTACTATAGACCAAGTGACCTCAACTTGTCTGCTGCTATTTGCCAGTGATTGCTGGTGATTGGTTAAAAGGAGTCCGATAGGGAGCTGTGAAAAAAAGAGTGGCGTGGCGACAGGTCAAAGTTTGAGGCTTAGCCACGCCCACACCTTTATACTTATATAAAATCCGACGGTTGAATTTTTTCATCTATGTCTTAAGAGTGTATAGCAGATGTTTGAAGGTGATTGGTGAAAAGGGTGATGGTGCAACACTCTCCAAACAACGTGTGCGAATACCACTAAATCAAGTACTTTGACCAAAATGGCCGACTTCCTGTGCGACTTTGCACTTGGCTCCAAGAGACTTTTTTGTAGGTCCTGAGACACCACATTAGTGTACCAAATTTCGTAATCCTCAGCCAAAGTATGGCTTGGGGCTGACAGTTTTAATGGTCCTAGGGGGCGCTATTTCAGAAAATAGGCCACGCCCACCGGATGTTCACATCAGATTCTATTTGGGGCTGGACTAGGATCACTCCCAAGAAGTGTTGTGGCGATATCTTTAGAAATGACGAAATGGGAGGCAAACGTAAGGCCTAAGCGGTACACCTGACTTCGCCGCACCGCCACAGCCCCGCCTTCTGCAGAAAACTCCCATAAAGTGACGCCAAGCAACCCTAACTTGTCTTCAGTTACCTGCTACAAATCTGGGATGATTATTTGAAAGGGCGAATTTTGGAAAATTTCCCAGTAAAACTTCACCTTTTAAGTCCTGAGGGGGCGGGGCTTATGTGACATCATCAATCGACCATTCATTTGTCTTCGGAGGGCGACGTCGATTGTCCATAGAACATTTCTTTAACTGTAATTCTTTCATTTATGAATCTATAGCAATTTGAATTTTTTTGGCGAGTGCTCGAACTTTGAGGCCTGGTCCCGCCCCTTCAGTATTTACGAAAAGTCAATTTTATTGTCTCATTTTAATCGTCCATCGCTTCTGTTCGATCGCACACTATTTTTGAGACGATCGTGCGAAAAATGACCAAACTGTTCAACCAAATATAGACCCTAGAAATGGCCAAAACGGGGTCAAAATGGCCACTTTAGTCCAAAATGGCCGACTTCCTGTTTGATATTGACCATGCGTGCAAGAGGCTTTTCTGTGCGTATTGTTGAGTTCTACAAGTGTACCAAATTTCATCACTCTACTATGAAAAAAGGTCAAAGCGGAGGGGTATTTTTAATTTTCCAGGGGGCGCTGTTGAAACATTTTTTTACCAACTTTCACGTTGCCAGTGAAATACGTAAATTTCACGCACTTTCTATATTGGGCCAGAATTTGGTGACTTTTTGGATATGCTAAGACCCCCTAAAGGCCATCCAAAGACGCGGAAGAAAAAAAAAGAAAGAAAATTAAAGCTGCAAGCAGCGTCGTTCGGCCCTCGCAGCGAAGCTGCTCGCCCTCCTTCCGCACCCCCTCCGCTCCATCCCCGACGCTCTCCAAACCCAGCTCCGCGCTTGTCCATCCTGGCCGGCAGCCGGGGGCACCAGGGCACGTCTGGCAGAACAGAAAGTCAACCACCCCAACACCAGAAACCGTTAACGGCCTCCTCGTCCACACCTCACCCTGATTCAGCATCCCCTCTGAGCCCAGCATTACACGTCTCACCACTAGGAGATACTCTATCTTTACCACACTGGTGATGTGATGTTCAGTCTCTGGCAAATCGGAGGCTGTTTGTGGAAGTTACAGTCAAACGTAAGGTCACAGCGTCACGCCAGAAATCGCCATGGCATCAAAGCTCCTCCCTTTCTGAAAAGCTATCAGATCTGAATAGTCATTACAACATCATGAAGACAGTGCATGACCTTAGTGTCATGTTGACTAAATTAGAGGGGACAAATATGGGCATTTCACCATAAAACAGAAGACTTCCTGTAGTCAGGGGGCGGGGCTTAGGTGATGCCAGCTGTCCACATTGTCACTGTCTTCAGATGTGGTCAGTGATCACACGGACAAAGTTTGAAATTGATCTGATCATGCACAAGGGAGTTATTGAGTCAAGTAACGTAATGGCGACTGGTCAAAGTTTGAGGGTTAGCCACGCCCACACCTTTATACTTATTTAAAATCCGACGGTTGAATCTTTTCCTCTATGTCTTAAGAGTATATAGCAAGAGTTTGAAGGTGATCGGTGGAAAGGGCGACGAGACATCATTCTCCTAATAACGTGTGCGAAAACCACTAAATCGAGTACTTGGACCAAAATGGCCGACCTCCTGTGCGACATTGCGCTTGGCTCCAAGAGACTTTTTTGTAGGTCCTGAGACACTACATTAGTGTGCCAAAGTTCCTGATCCTCAGTCAAAGCACGGCTTGGGGCTGACAGTTTTAATGGTCCTAGGGGGCGCTATTTCAGAAAATAGGCCACGCCCACAAACTTCAGCTGTCCAATTCTATTAGGGGTCAGAGTAGGATCACTCATCAGAAATTGTGTGGCGATGTCACAATGATTGAAGAAATGAGAGACAAACGTATTTCCATGGCGTGATGGCGAATTTCGCCATGCTCCCAAAGCCCCGCCTTTATTCGAAACCTGCCAGTACTATAGACCAAGTGACCTCAACTTGTCTGCTGCTATTTGCCAGTGATTGCTGGTGATTGGTTAAAAGGAGTCCAATAGGGAGCTGTGAAAAAAAGAGTGGCGTTGCGACAGGTCAAAGTTTGAGGCTTAGCCACGCCCACACCTTTATACTTATTTAAAATCCGTAGGTTGAATTTTTTCCCCTTTGTCTTAAGAGTCTATAGCAGAAGTTTGAAGGTGATTGGTGAAAAGGGCAATGGTGTAACACTCTCCAAACAACGTGTGCGAAAACCACTAAATCGACTACTTGGACCAAAATGGCCGACTTCCTGTGCGACTTTGCACTTGGCTCCAAGAGACTTTTTTGTAGGACCGGAGACACCACATTAGTGTACCAGATTTCGTACTCCTCAGTCAAAGCATGGCTAGGGGCTGACAGTTTTAATGGTCCTAGAGGGCGCCATTTCAGAAAATAGGCCACGCCCACAAACTACAGCTGTCCAAATCTATTGGGGGTCAGACTAGGATCACTCACCAGACATTTTGTGGTGATGGCACGATAATTGAAGAAATGAGAGGCAAACGTATTGCCATGGCGTGATGGTGAATTTTGCCATGCTCCCAAAGCCCCGCCTTTTTTCAAAACCTGCCAGTACTGGAGACTAAGTGACCTCAACTTGTCAGCTGCTATTCGCCAGAGATTGCTGGCGATTGGGTAAAAGGAGTCCAATAGGTAGCTGTGAAAAAAAGAGTGGCGTGGTGACAGGTCAAAGTTTGAGGCTTAGCCACGCCCACACCTTTATACTTATTTAAAATCCGACGGTTGAATTTTTTCCTTTATGTCTTAAGAGTCTATAGCAGAAGTTTGAAGGCGATTGGTGAAAAGGGCGATGGAGCATCACTCTCCAAACAACGTGTGCGAAAACCACTAAATCGAGTACTTGGACCAAAATGGCCGACTTCCTGTGCGACTTTGCACTTGGCTCCAAGAGACTTTTTTGTAGGTCCTGAGACACCACATTAGTGTGCCAAATTTCATAATCCTCAGTCAAAGCATGACTTGGGGCTGACAGTTTTAATGGTCCTAGGGGGCGCTATTTCAAAAAATAGGCCACGCCCACCGGATGTTCACATCACATTTTGTGGGGGGCTGAACTAGGATCACTCCCAAGAGGTTTTGTGGTGATATCTCTAGAAATGACGAAATGGGAGGCAAACGTAAGGCCTAAGCGGTACGCCTGACTTCGCCGCGCCGCCACAGCCCCGCCTTCTGGAGAAAACTCCCATAAAGTGACGCCAAGCAACCCCAACTTGTCTTCAGTTACCCGCTACAAATTTGGGGTGATTATTGGAAAGGGCGAATTTTGGAAAATTTCCCAGTAAATCTTGACCTTTTAAGTCCTGAGGGGGCGGGGCTTATGTGACATCATCAATCGACCATTCATTTGTCTTCGGAGGGCGACGACGATTGTCCTTAGAACATTTCTTTAACTGTAATTCTTTCATTTATGAATCTATAGCAATTTGAATTTTTTTGGCGAGTGCTCGAACTTTGAGGCCTGGTCCCGCCCCTTCAGTATTTACGAAAAGTCAATTTTATTGTCTCATTTTAATCGTCCATCGCTTCTGTTCGATCGCACACTATTTTTGAGACGATCGTGCGAAAAATGACCAAACTGTTAAACCAAATATAGACCCTAGAAATGGCCAAAACGGGGTCAAAATGGCCACTTTAGTCCAAAATGGCCGACTTCCTGTTTGATATTGACCATGGGTGCAAGAGGCTTTTCTGTGCGTATTGTTGAGTTCTACAAGTGTACCAAATTTCATCACTCTACTATGAAAAAAGGTCAAAGCGGAGGGGTATTTTTAATTTTCCAGGGGGCGCTGTTGAAACATTTTTTTACCAACTTTCACGTTGCCAGTGAAATACGTAAATTTCACGCACTTTCTATATTGGGCCAGAATTTGGTGACTTTTTGGATATGCTAAGACCCCCTAAAGGCCATCCAAAGACGCGGAAGAAAAAAAAAGAAAGAAAGAAAGAAAGAAAGAAAAAAAAAAAAAATAAACGGAGCAGATACAATAGGCCTTCGCAGCTTCACTGCTCGGGCCTAATTAAAGCTGCAAGCAGCGTCGTTCGGCCCTCGCAGCGAAGCTGCTCGTCCTCCGTCCGCACCCCCTCCGCTCCATCCCAGACGCCCTCCAAACCCAGCTCCGCGCTTCTCCATCCTGGCCAGCAGCCGGGGGCACCAGGGCACGTCTGGCAGAACAGAAAGTCAACCACCCCGACACCAGAAACCGTGAACGGCCTCCTCGTCCACACCTCACCCTGACTCAGCATCCCCTCTGAGACCACCATTACACGTCTCACCACTAGGAGATACTCTATCTTTACCAAACTGGTGATGTGATGTTCAGTCTCGGGCAAATCGCAGGCTGTTTGTGGAAGTTACAGTCAAACGTAAGGTCACAGCGTCACGCCAGAAATCGCCATGGCATCAAAGCCCCCCCTTTCTGAAAAGCTATCAGATCTGAATGGTCATTACAACATCATGAAGACAGTGCATGACCTTAGTGTCATGTTGACTAAATTAGAGGGGACAAATATGGGCATTTCACCATAAAACAGTAGACTTCCTGTAGTCAGGGGGCGGGGCTTAGGTGATGTCAGCTGTCCACATTGTCACTGTCTTCAGATGTGGTCAGTGATCACACAGACAAAGTTTGAAATTGATCTGATCATGCACATGGGAGTTATTAAGTCAAGTAACGTAATGGCGACTGGTCAAAGTTTGAGGCTTAGCCACACCCACACCTTTATACTTATTTAAAATCCGACGGTTGAATTTTTCCCTCTATGTCTTAAGAGTATATAGCAGGAGTTTAAAGGTGATCGGTGGAAAGGATGACGAGACATCATTCTCCTAATTACGTGTGCGAAAACCACTAAATCAAGTACTTGGACCAAAATGGCCAACCTCCTGTGCGACATTGCGCTTGCAAGAGACTTTTTTGTAGGTCCTGAGACACTACATTAGTGTGCCAAATTTCATGATCCTCACTCAAACCCTGGCTTGGGGCTGATAGTTTTAATGGTCCTAGGGGGCGCTATTTCAGAAAATAGGCCACGCCCACAAACTTCAGCTTTCCAATTCTATTAGGGGTCAGAGTAAGATCACTCATCAGAAATTGTGTGGCGATGTCACAATGGTTGAAGAAATGAGACACAAACGTATTTCCATGGCGTGATGGCGAATTTCGCCATGCTCCCAAAGCCCCGCCTTTATTCGAAACCTGCCAGTACTACAGACCAAGTGACCTCAACTTGTCTGCTGCTATTTGCCAGTGATTGCTGGTGATTGGTTAAAAGGAGTCCAATAGGGAGCTGTGAAAAAAAGAGTGGCGTGGCGACAAGTCAAAGTTTGAGGCTTAGCCACGCCCACACCTTAATACTTATTTAAAATCCGATGGTTGAATTTTTTCTTCTATGTCTTAAGAGTGTATAGCAGGAGTTTGAAGGTGATCGGTGGAAAGGACGATGAGACATCATTCTCCAAACAACGTGTGCGAAAACCACTAAATCGAGTACTTGGACCAAAATGGCCGACTTCCTGTGCGACTATGCACTTGGCTCCAACAGACTTTTTTGTAGGTCCTGAGACACTACATTAGTGTGTCAAATTTCGTGATCCTCAGTCAAACCATGGCTTGGGGCTGACAGTTTTAATGGTCCTAGGGGGCACTATTTCAGAAAATAGGCCACGCCCACAAACTTCAGCTGTCCAATTCTATTAGGGGTCAGAGTAGGATCACTCATCAGAAATTGTGTGGCGATGTCACAATGATTGAAGAAATGAGAGACAAACGTATTTCCATGGCGTGATGGCGAATTTCGCCATGCTCCCAAGGCCCCGCCTTTATTCGAAACCTGCCAGTACTATAGACCAAGTGACCTCAACTTGTCTGCTGCTATTTGCCAGTGATTGCTGTTGATTGGTTAAAAGGAGTCCAATAGGGAGCTGTGAAAAAAAGAGTGGCGTGGCGACAGGTCAAAGTTTGAGGCTTAGCCACGCCCACACCTTTATACTTATTTAAAATCCGTAGGTTGAATTTTTTCCCCTTTGTCTTATGGGTCCATAGCAGAAGTTTGAAGGTGATTGGTGAAAAGGGCAATGGTGTAACACTCTCCAAACAACGAGTGCGAAAACCACTAAATCGAGTACTTGGACCAAAATGGCCGACTTCCTGTGCCCCTTTGCACTTGGCTCAAAGAGACTTTTTTGTAGGTCCTGAGACACCACATTAGAGTACCAAATTTTGTACTCCTCAGTCAAAGCATGGCTTGGGGCTGACAGTTTTAATGGTCCTAGGGGGCGCTATTTCAGAAAATAGGCCACGCCCACAAACTTCAGCTGTCCAAATCTATTAGGGGTCAGAGTAGGATCACTCATCAGAAATTGTGTGGCAATGTCACAATGATTGAAGAAATGAGAGACAAACGTATTTCCATGGCGTGATGGCGAATTTCGCCATGCTCCCAAAGCCCCGCCTTTATTCGAAACCTGCCAGTACTATAGAACAAGTGACCTCAACTTGTCTGCTGCTATTTGCCAGTGATTGCTGGTGATTGGTTAAAAGGAGTCCAATAGGGAGCTGTGAAAAAAAGAGTGGCGTGGCGACAGGTCAAAGTTTGAGGCTTAGCCACGCCCACACCTTTATACTTATTTAAAATCCGTAGGTTGAATTTTTTCCCCTTTGTCTTAAGAGTCTATAGCAGAAGTTTGAAGGCGATTGATGAAAAGGGCGATGGTGCAACACTCTCCAAACAATGTGTCGAAAAACCACTAAATCGAGTACTTGGACCAAAATGGCCGACTTCCTGTGCGACTTTGCACTTGGCTCCAAGAGACTTTTTTGTAGGTCCTGAGACACCACATTAGTGTACCAAATTTCGTACTCCTCAGTCAAAGCATGGCTTGGGGCTGACAGTTTTAATGGTCCTAGGGGGCGCTATTTCAGAAAATAGGCCACGCCCACCGGATCTTCACATCAGATTCTTTTGGGGGCCGGACTAGGATCACTCCCAAGAAGTGTCGTGGCGATATCTCTAGAAATGACGAAATGGAAGGCAAACGTAAGGCCACGTCGGTACGCCTGACTTCGCCGCGCCGCCACAGCCCCGCCTTCTGCAGAAAACTCCCATAAAGTGCCGTGAAGCAACCCCAACTTGTCTTCAGTTATCTGCTACAAGTTTGGGATGATTACTTGAAAATGCGAATTTTAGAAAATTTCCCAGTAAAACTTGACCTTTTAAGTCCTGAGGGGGCGGGGCTTATGTGACATCATCAATCGACCATTCATTTGTCTTCGGGGGGCGATGACGATTGTCCATAGAAAGTTACTTTAACTGTAATTCTTTCATTTATGAAATTATAGCAATTTGAATTTTTTTGGCGAGTGCTCGAACTTTGAGGCCTGGCCCCGCCCCTTCAGTATTTACGAAAAGTCAATTTTATTGTCTCATTTGAATCGTCCATCGCTTCTGTTCGATCTCGCACTATTTTTGAGACGATGGTGCGAAAAATGACCAAACTGTTCAACCAAATATAGACCCTAGAAATGGCCAAAACGGGGTCAAAATGGCCACTTTAGTCCAAAATGGCCGACTTCCTGTTTGATATTGACCATGGGTGCAAGAGGCTTTTCTGTGTGTATTGTTGAGTTCTACAAGTGTACCAAATTCCATAACTGTACGATAAACTAAGCTTTATGGAGAGGGGTATTTTTCACTTTCTAGGGGGCGCTGTTCAGACATTTTTTTATGAACTTTCACATCGCCAGTGAAATACGTAAATTTCACGCACTTTCTATATTGGGCCAGAATTTGGTGACTTTTTGGATATGCTAAGACCCCCTAAAGGCCAGTCAAAGACGCGGAAGAAAAAAGAAAGAAAGAAAGCGTAATTAAAGCTGCAAGCAGCGTCGTTCGGCCCTCGCAGCGAAGATGCTCACCCTCCTTCCGCACCCCCTCCGCTCCATCCCCGATGCTCTCCAAACCCAACTCCCCGCCGCTCCGTCGTGGCCGGCAGCACGGGGCACCAGGGCACGTCCACGGACTGAAACGTCCACCACCCTGACACCAAGAAAAGCTAACAGTCACCTCATCCACACCTCACCCTGAATCAGCATCCCCTCCGAGCCTACCATTATATTACATGTCTCACCACTAGGGCATACTTTATCTTTAGCACACTGTTGGTGTGATGACACAGACCAACTTTAGTGCTTTTTTGCCCATATTTATTAAAGTTTTCGAAAGTTAAAGTTATCTAGGGGGCGCTGTGATCAATTACAGAAAAATCCCATTGAGGTCAGCTTTGGTTGACAAGGACAGTTTTCTGTTATTTTGGCATCAAACGGACGTTGTGTGTGTTATCTAAAGCCAGTGAGCTGAAAGGGGCGGAGCTACAGGGATTTGAATCAACAACCACATCAATGTGTTTGGTGCAGTCACGTGATGTCACAAGCCAAGTATAATGCCATTCTGACTTTGACTTTAGAAGTTAATAAAGTTTGAACCCATCTAGGGGGCGTTGTGACCATTTACAAGTAAATGCCATAGAGGTCATCTTTGGTCATCAAAGATGGTTTTCTGTTAATTTGGAATCAATCAAACGTTGCATGGGTCATCTAGAGACAAAAAGCTGTAAGTGGGTGGAGTTAAAGTGAATTGAACAAGTGATCACATACATGTGTTGATTGCAGATGTGTGATGACTCCCACAATGTTTGATGTAGTTTGGAACTTTTTTGCAGAAGTTACAAAGGTTTTTTGTATCTAGGGGGCGCTGTCCCAAATTTAAGAATTATTCCATGAAGAAGTTTGTAGGTTGATGACAGTCATTTGTGTGCAGTTTGGTGTGAATTGCATCATGCATGTGTTATTAAGGGCCTAATATCTGTCAGGGGGCGGAGCTAAAGCAATATCAACAACTTACCACAGGACTGTGGTGGGTGCCATTGTGTGAGTACACATAGCAAGTTTGGTGCAGTTACGACCTCGTCTGTAGGAGTTATTACAGTTTTAATGGTGTGTAGGGGGCGCTGTGGTGACATTACACAACTTTCACCAACGGTGTGTGCCTCGTTGAATAAAGGGCATGATTGTTGATTGCCATGTTCAGTCTCGGGCAGATCGGAGGTTGTTAGTGGAAGTTACAGTCAAACGTAAGGTCACGGCGTCACGCCAGAATTCGCCGTGGCATCAAAGCCCTTCCCTTTCTGAAAAGCTATCAGATCTGAATGGTCATTACAACATCATGAAGACAGTGCATGACCTTAGTGTCATGTTGACTAAAGTAGAGGGGACAAATATGGGCATTTCACCATTAAAAAATAGACTTCCTGTAGTCAGGGGGCGGGGCATAGGTGATGTCAGCTGTCCACATTGTCATTGTCTTGAGATGTGGTCAATGATCACACAGACGGAGTTTGATATAGATCTGATCATGCACATGGGAGTTGTTAAGTCAAGTAATGTAATGGCGAAAGGTCAAAGTTTGAGGCTTAGCCACGCCCACACCTTTATACTTGTATAAAATCCGACGGTTGAATTTTTTCCTCTATGTCTTAAGATTATATAGCAGGAGTTTGAAGGTGATAGGTGGAAAGGACGACGAGACATCATTCTCCTAATAACGTGTGTGAAAACCACTAAATCGAGTAATTGGACCAAAATGGCCGACTTCCTGTGCGACTTTGCACTTGGCTCAAAGAGACTTTTTTGTAGGTCCTGAGACCCCACATTAGTGTACCAAATTTCGTACTCCTCAGTCAAAGCATGGCTTGGGGCTGACAGTTTTAATGGACCTAGGGGGCGCTATTTCAGAAAATAGGCCACGCCCATTTGATGTTCACATGAGATCTTTTGGGGGGCCGGACTAGGATCACTCACAAGACGTTTCGTGACTGTATCTATAGAAATGACGACATGGGAGGCACATGTATGGTCACGGCGGTACGCCTGACTTCGCCGCGTTGCCACAGCCCCGCCTTCTGCAGAAAACACCCATAAAGTGACGTCAAGCAACGCCAACTTCTCTTCAGTTACCTGCTACAAATTCGGGCTGATTATTCGACAGGGCGAATTTTGGAAAATTTCCCAGTAAAACTTGACGTTTTAAGTCCTGAGGGGGCGGGGCTTGTGTGACATCATCCAGCGACCATTCATTTGTCTTCGGGGGGCGATGACGATTATCCATAGAAAGTTACTTTAACTGTAATTCTTTCATTTGTGAAATTATAGCAATTTGAATTTTTTTGGCGAGTGCTCGAACTTTGAGGCCTGGCCCCGCCCCTTCAGTATTTACGAAAAGTCAATTTTATTTTCTCATTTGAAGCGTCCATCGCTTCTGTTCGATGGCACACTATTTTTGAGACTATGGTACGAAAAATGACGAAACTGTTCAACCAAATATAGACCCTAGAAATGGCCAAAACGGCTAAAAATCGCCATTTCAACCCAAAATGGCCGACTTCCTGTTTTATATTGACCATGGTTGCAAGAGGCTTTTTTGTGCGGACTGTTGAGTAGTACCAGTATACCAAATTTCATAACTGTACGATAAACTAAGCTTTATGGAGAGGGGTATTTTTCACTCTTTAGGGGGCGCTGTCGAGCCACTTTTTTATCAACTTTCACATCGCCAGTGAAATACGTAAATTTCACGCACTTTCTATATTGGGCCAGAATTTGGTGACTTTTTGGATATGCTAAGACCCCCTAAAGGCCACCCAAAGACGCGGAAGAAAAAAGAAAGCGTAATAATAATTAAAGCTGCAAGCAGCGTCGTTCGGCCCTCGCAGCGAAGCTGCTCGCCCTCCTTCCGCACCCCCTCCGCTCCATCCCCGACCCTCTCCAAACCCAGCTCCGCGCTTCTCCATCCTGTCCGGCAGCCGGGGGCACCAGGGCACGTCTGGCAGAACAGAAAGTCATCCACCCCGACACCCGAAACCGTGAACGGCCTCCTCGTCCACACCTCACTCTGACTCAGCATCCCCTCTGAGCCCACCATTACACGTCTCACCACTAGGAGATACTCTATCTTTACCACACTGGTGATGTGATGTTCAGTCTCGGGCAAATCGGAGGCTGTTTGTGGAAGTTACAGTCAAACGTAAGGTCACAGCGTCACGCCAGAATTCGCCATTGTATCAAATCCCCTCCCTTCCTGAAAAGCTAGCAGATCTGAATTGTCATTACAACATCATGAAGACAGTGCATGACCTTAGTGTCATGTTCACTAAATTAGAGGGGACAAATATGGGCATTTCACCATGAAAAAATCGACTTCCTGTAGTCAGGGGGCGGGGCTTAGGTGATGTCAGCTGTCCACATTGTCATTGTCTTGAGATGTGGTCAATGATCACACAGACACAGTTTGATATAGATCTGATCATGCACATGGGAGTTATTAAGTCAAGGAATGTAATGGCGACTGGTCAAAGTTTGAGGCTTAGCCACGCCCACACCTTTATACTTATTTAAAATCCAACGGTTGAATTTTTTCCTCTATGTCTAAAGAGTATATAGCAGGAGTTTGAAGGTGATCGGTGGAAAGGACGACGAGACATCATTCTCCTAATAACGTGTGCGAAAACCACTAAATCGAGTACTTGGACAAAAATGGCCGACCTCCTGTGCGACATTGTACTTGGCTCCAAGAGACTTTTTTGTAGGTCCTGAGACACTACATTAGTGTGCCAAATTTCGTGATCCTCAGTCAAAGCATGGCTTGGGGCTGATAGTTTTAATGGTCCTAGGGGGGCGCTATTTCAGAAAAAAGGCCACGCCCACAAACTTCAGCTGTCCAATTCTATTAGGGGTCAGAGTAAGAAATCGCCATGGCATCAAAGCCCCTCCCTTTCTGAAAAGCTAGCAGATCTGAATGGTCATTACAACATCATGAAGACAGTGCATGACCTTAGTGTCATGTTGACTAAATTAGAGGGGACAAATATGGGCATTTCACCATAAAAAATAGACTTCCTGTAGTCAGGGGGCGGGGCTTAGGTGATGTCAGCTGTCCACATTGTCATTTTTTACAGATATGGTCAATGATCACACAGACAAAGTTCGAAAAAGATCTGATCATGCACATGGGAGTTATTAAGTCAAGTAAAGTAATGGCGAAAGGTCAAAGTTTGAGGCTTAGCCACGCCCACACTTTATACTTATATAAAATCCGATGGTTGAATTTTTCTCCCTTTGTCTTAAGAGTATATAGCAGAAGTTTGAAGGCGATTGGTGAAAAGGGCGATGGTGCAACACTCTCCAAACAACGTGTGCGAAAACCACTAAATTGAGTACTTGGACCAAAATGGCTGACTTCCTGTGCGACTTTGCACATGGCTCCAAGAGACTTTTTTGTAGGTCCTGAAACCCCACATTAGTGTATCAAATTTCGTAATCCTCAGTCAAAGCATGGCTTGGGGCTGACAGTTTTAATGGTCCTAGGGGGCGCTATTTAAGAAAATAGGCCACGCCCACAAACTTCAGCTGTCCATTTCTATTGGGGGTCAGACTAGGATCACTCATCAGACATTTTGTTGTGATGTCACAATGATTGAAGAAATGAGAGACAAACGTATTTTCATGGCGTGATGGCGAATTTCGCCATGCTCCCAAAGCCCCGCCTTTATTCAAAACCTGCCAGTACTATAGATCAAGTGACCTCAGCTTGTCTGCTGCCATTTGCCAGTGATTGCTGGTGATTGGTTAAAAGGAGTCCAATAGGGAGCTGTGAAAAATAGAGTGGCGTGGCGACAGGTCAAAGTTTGAGGCTTAGCCACGCCCACACCTTTATACTTATATAAAATCCGACGGTTGAATTTTTTCATCTATGTCTTAAGAGTATATAGCAGATGTTTGAAGGCGATTGGTGAAAAGGGCAATGGTGCAACACTCTCCAAACAACGTGTGCGAATACCACTAAATCGAGTACTTGGACCAAAATGGCCGACTTCCTGCGCGACTTTGCACTTGGCTCCAAGAGACTTTTTTGTAGGTCCTGAGACCCCACATTAGTGTATCAAATTTCGTAATCCACAGTCAAAGCATGGCTTGGGGCTGACAGTTTTAATGGTCCTAGGGGGCGCTATTTCATTAAATAGGCCACGCCCACAAACTTCAGCTGTGCAGTTCTATTAGGGGTCAGAGTAGGATCACTCATCAGAAATTGTGTGGCGATGTCACAATGATTGAAGAAATGAGATACAAACGTAATTCCATGGCGTGATGGCGAATTTCGCCATGCTCCCAAAGCCCCGCCTTTATTCGAAACCTGCCAGTACTATAGATCAAGTGACCTCAACTTGTCTGCTGCCATTTGACAGTGATTGCTGGTGATTGGTTAAAAGGAGTCCGATAGGGAGCTGTGAAAAAAAGAGTGGCGTGGCGACAGGTCAAAGTTTGAGGCTTAGCCACGCCCACACCTTTATACTTATATAAAATCCGACGGTTGAATTTTTTCATCTATGTCTTAAGAGTATATAGCAGATGGTTGAAGGCGATTGATGAAAAGGGCAATGGTGCAACACTCTCCAAACAACGTGTGCGAATACCACTAAATCGAGTCCTTGGACCAAAATGGCCGACTTCCTGTGCGACTTTGCACTTGGCTCCAAGAGACTTTTTTCTAGGTCCTGAGACACCACATTAGTGTACCAAATTTTGTACTCCTCAGTCAAAGCATGGCTTGGGGCTGAAAGTTTTAATGGTCCTAGGGGGCGCTATTTCAGAAAATAGGCCACGCCCACCGGATGTTCACATCACATTTTGTGGGGGGCCGAACTAGGATCACTCCCAAGAGGTTTTGTGGCGATATCTCTAGAAATGGCGAAATGGGAGGCAAACGTAAGGCCACATCGGTACGCCTGACTTCGCCGCGCCGTCACAGCCCCGCCTTCTGCAGAAAACTCCCATAAAGTGACGCCAAGCAACCCCAACTTGTCTTCAGTTAACTGCTACAAATTTGGGATGATTATTTGAAAGGGCGAATTTTTGAAAATTTCCCAGTAAAACTTGACCTTTTAAGTCCTGAGGGGGCGGGGCTTATGTGACATCATCAATCGACCATTCATTTGTCTTCGTGGGGCGATGCCGATTGTCCATAGAAAGTTACTTTAACTGTAATTCTTTCATTTATGAAATTATAGCAATTTGAATTTTTTTGGCGAGTGCTTGAACTTTGAGGCCTGGTCCCGCCCCTTCAGTATTTACGAAAAGTCAATTTTATTGTCTCATTTTAATCGTCCATCGCTTCTGTTCGATCGCACACTATTTTTGAGACGATCGTGCGAAAAATGACCAAACTGTTCAACCAAATATAGACCCTAGAAATGGCCAAAACGTGGTCAAAATGGCCACTTTAGTCCAAAATGGCCGACTTTCTGTTTGATATTGACCATGGGTGCAAGAGGCTTTTCTGTGCGTATTGTTGAGTTCTACAAGTGTAGCAAATTTCATAACTCTACTATGAAAAAAGGTCAAAGCGGAGGGGTATTTTTAATTTTCCAGGGGGCGCTGTTGAAACATTTTTTTACCAACTTTCACGTTGCCATTGAAATACGTAAATTTCACGCACTTTCTATATTGGGCCAGAATTTGGTGAGTTTTTGGATATGCTAAGACCCCCTAAAGGCCGTCCAAAGACGCGGAAGAAAAAGAAAGAAAAAAAAAAATAATAAACGGAGCAGATACAATAGGCCTTCGCAGCGCTTCGCTGCTCGGGCCTAATAAACGGAGCAGATACAATAGGCCTTCGCAGCGCTTCGCTGCTCGGGCCTAATAATAAACGGAGCAGATACAATAGGCCTTCGCAGCTTCACTGCTCGGGCCTAATTAAAGCTGCAAGCAGCGTCGTTCGGCCCTCGCAGCGAAGATGCTCACCCTCCTTCCGCACCCCCTCCGCTCCATCCCCGATGCTCTCCAAACCCAACTCCCCGCCGCTCCGTCCTGGCCGGCAGCACGGGGCACCAGGGCACGTCCACGGACTGAAACGTCCACCACCCTGACACCAAGAAAAGCTAACAGTCACCTCATCCACACCTCACCCTGAATCAGCATCCCCTCCGAGCCTACCATTATATTACATGTCTCACCACTAGGGCATACTTTATCTTTAGCACACTGTTGGTGTGATGACACAGACCAACTTTAGTGCTTTTTTGCCCATATTTATTAAAGTTTTCGAAAGTTAAAGTTATCTAGGGGGCGCTGTGATCAATTACAGAAAAATCCCATTGAGGTCAGCTTTGGTTGACAAGGACAGTTTTCTGTTATTTTGGCATCAAACGGACGTTGTGTGTGTTATCTAAAGCCAGTGAGCTGAAAGGGGCGGAGCTACAGGGATTTGAATCAACAACCACATCAATGTGTTTGGTGCAGTCACGTGATGTCACAAGCCAAGTATAATGCCATTCTGACTTTGACTTTAGAAGTTAATAAAGTTTGAACCCATCTAGGGGGCGTTGTGACCATTTACAAGTAAATGCCATAGAGGTCATCTTTGGTCATCAAAGATGGTTTTCTGTTAATTTGGAATCAATCAAACGTTGCATGGGTCATCTAGAGACAAAAAGCTGTAAGTGGGTGGAGTTAAAGTGAATTGAACAAGTGATCACATACATGTGTTGATTGCAGATGTGTGATGACTCCCACAATGTTTGATGTAGTTTGGAACTTTTTTGCAGAAGTTACAAAGGTTTTTTGTATCTAGGGGGCGCTGTCCCAAATTTAAGAATTATTCCATGAAGAAGTTTGTAGGTTGATGACAGTCATTTGTGTGCAGTTTGGTGTGAATTGCATCATGCATGTGTTATTAAGGGCCTAATATCTGTCAGGGGGCGGAGCTAAAGCAATATCAACAACTTACCACAGGACTGTGGTGGGTGCCATTGTGTGAGTACACATAGCAAGTTTGGTGCAGTTACGACCTCGTCTGTAGGAGTTATTACAGTTTTAATGGTGTGTAGGGGGCGCTGTGGTGACATTACACAACTTTCACCAACGGTGTGTGCCTCGTTGAATAAAGGGCATGATTGTTGATTGCCATGTTCAGTCTCGGGCAGATCGGAGGTTGTTAGTGGAAGTTACAGTCAAACGTAAGGTCACGGCGTCACGCCAGAATTCGCCGTGGCATCAAAGCCCTTCCCTTTCTGAAAAGCTATCAGATCTGAATGGTCATTACAACATCATGAAGACAGTGCATGACCTTAGTGTCATGTTGACTAAAGTAGAGGGGACAAATATGGGCATTTCACCATTAAAAAATAGACTTCCTGTAGTCAGGGGGCGGGGCATAGGTGATGTCAGCTGTCCACATTGTCATTGTCTTGAGATGTGGTCAATGATCACACAGACGGAGTTTGATATAGATCTGATCATGCACATGGGAGTTGTTAAGTCAAGTAATGTAATGGCGAAAGGTCAAAGTTTGAGGCTTAGCCACGCCCACACCTTTATACTTGTATAAAATCCGACGGTTGAATTTTTTCCTCTATGTCTTAAGATTATATAGCAGGAGTTTGAAGGTGATAGGTGGAAAGGACGACGAGACATCATTCTCCTAATAACGTGTGTGAAAACCACTAAATCGAGTAATTGGACCAAAATGGCCGACTTCCTGTGCGACTTTGCACTTGGCTCAAAGAGACTTTTTTGTAGGTCCTGAGACCCCACATTAGTGTACCAAATTTCGTACTCCTCAGTCAAAGCATGGCTTGGGGCTGACAGTTTTAATGGACCTAGGGGGCGCTATTTCAGAAAATAGGCCACGCCCATTTGATGTTCACATGAGATCTTTTGGGGGGCCGGACTAGGATCACTCACAAGACGTTTCGTGACTGTATCTATAGAAATGACGACATGGGAGGCACATGTATGGTCACGGCGGTACGCCTGACTTCGCCGCGTCGCCACAGCCCCGCCTTCTGCAGAAAACACCCATAAAGTGACGTCAAGCAACGCCAACTTCTCTTCAGTTACCTGCTACAAATTCGGGCTGATTATTCGACAGGGCGAATTTTGGAAAATTTCCCAGTAAAACTTGACGTTTTAAGTCCTGAGGGGGCGGGGCTTGTGTGACATCATCCAGCGACCATTCATTTGTCTTCGGGGGGCGATGACGATTATCCATAGAAAGTTACTTTAACTGTAATTCTTTCATTTGTGAAATTATAGCAATTTGAATTTTTTTGGCGAGTGCTCGAACTTTGAGGCCTGGCCCCGCCCCTTCAGTATTTACGAAAAGTCAATTTTATTTTCTCATTTGAAGCGTCCATCGCTTCTGTTCGATGGCACACTATTTTTGAGACTATGGTACGAAAAATGACGAAACTGTTCAACCAAATATAGACCCTAGAAATGGCCAAAACGGCTAAAAATCGCCATTTCAACCCAAAATGGCCGACTTCCTGTTTTATATTGACCATGGTTGCAAGAGGCTTTTTTGTGCGGACTGTTGAGTAGTACCAGTATACCAAATTTCATAACTGTACGATAAACTAAGCTTTATGGAGAGGGGTATTTTTCACTCTTTAGGGGGCGCTGTCGAGCCACTTTTTTATCAACTTTCACATCGCCAGTGAAATACGTAAATTTCACGCACTTTCTATATTGGGCCAGAATTTGGTGACTTTTTGGATATGCTAAGACCCCCTAAAGGCCACCCAAAGACGCGGAAGAAAAAAGAAAGCGTAATAATAATAAACGGAGCAGATACAATAGGCCTTCGCAGCGCTTCGCTGCTCGGGCCTAAAAAAAAAAAAATTAAAGCTGCAAGCAGCGTCGTTCGGCCCTCGCAGCGAAGCTGCTCGCCCTCCTTCCGCACCCCCTCCGCTCCATCCCCGACGCTCTCCAAACCCAGCTCCGCGCTTGTCCATCCTGGACGGCAGCCGGGGGCACCAGGGCACATCTGGCAGAACAGAAAGTCAACCACCCCGACACCAGAAACCGTGAACGGCCTCCTCGTCCACACCTCACCCTGATTCAGCATCCCCTCTGAGCCCAGCATTACACGTCTCACCACTAGGAGATACTCTATCTTTACCACACTGGTGATGTGATGTTCAGTCTCTGGCAAATCGGAGGCTGTTTGTGGAAGTTACAGTCAAACGTAAGGTCACAGCGTCACGCCAGAAATCGCCATGGCATCAAAGCTCCTCCCTTTCTGAAAAGCTATCAGATCTGAATAGTCATTAGAACATCATGAAGACAGTGCATGACCTTAGTGTCATGTTGACTAAATTAGAGGGGACAAATATGGGCATTTCACCATAAAACAGAAGACTTCCTGTAGTCAGGGGACGGGGCTTAGGTGATGCCAGCTGTCCACATTGTCACTGTCTTCAGATGTGGTCAGTGATCACACGGACAAAGTTTGAAATTGATCTGATCATGCACAAGGGAGTTATTGAGTCAAGTAACGTAATGGCGACTGGTCAAAGTTTGAGGCTTAGCCACGCCCACACCTTTATACTTATTTAAAATCCGACGGTTGAATCTTTTCCTCTATGTCTTAAGAGTATATAGCAAGAGTTTGAAGGTGATCGGTGGAAAGGGCGACGAGACATCATTCTCCTAATAACGTGTGCGAAAACCACTAAATCGAGTACTTGGACCAAAATGGCCGACCTCCTGTGCGACATTGCGCTTGGCTCCAAGAGACTTTTTTGTAGGTCCTGAGACACTACATTAGTGTGCCAAATTTCGTGATCCTCAGTCAAAGCACGGCTTGGGGCTGACAGTTTTAATGGTCCTAGGGGGCGCTATTTCAGAAAATAGGCCACGCCCACAAACTTCAGCTGTCCAATTCAATTAGGGGTCAGAGTAGGATCACTCATCAGAAATTGTGTGGCGATGTCACAATGATTGAAGAAATGAGAGACAAACGTATTTCCATGGCGTGATGGCGAATTTCGCCATGCTCCCAAAGCCCCGCCTTTATTCGAAACCTGCCAGTACTATAGACCAAGTGACCTCAACTTGTCTGCTGCTATTTGCCAGTGATTGCTGGTGATTGGTTAAAAGGAGTCCAATAGGGAGCTGTGAAAAAAAGAGTGGCGTGGCGACAGGTCAAAGTTTGAGGCTTAGCCACGCCCACACCTTTATACTTATTTAAAATCCGTAGGTTGAATTTTTTCCCCTTTGTCTTAAGAGTCTATAGCAGAAGTTTGAAGGTGATTGGTGAAAAGGGCAATGGTGTAACACTCTCCAAACAACGTGTGCGAAAACCACTAAATCGACTACTTGGACCAAAATGGCCGACTTCCTGTGCGACTTTGCACTTGGCTCCAAGAGACTTTTTTGTAGGACCGGAGACACCACATTAGTGTACCAGATTTCGTACTCCTCAGTCAAAGCATGGCTAGGGGCTGACAGTTTTAATGGTCCTAGAGGGCGCCATTTCAGAAAATAGGCCACGCCCACAAACTACAGCTGTCCAAATCTATTGGGGGTCAGACTAGGATCACTCACCAGACATTTTGTGGTGATGGCACGATAATTGAAGAAATGAGAGGCAAACGTATTGCCATGGCGTGATGGTGAATTTTGCCATGCTCCCAAAGCCCCGCCTTTTTTCAAAACCTGCCAGTACTGGAGACTAAGTGACCTCAACTTGTCAGCTGCTATTCGCCAGAGATTGCTGGCGATTGGGTAAAAGGAGTCCAATAGGTAGCTGTGAAAAAAAGAGTGGCGTGGTGACAGGTCAAAGTTTGAGGCTTAGCCACGCCCACACCTTTATACTTATTTAAAATCCGACGGTTGAATTTTTTCCTTTATGTCTTAAGAGTCTATAGCAGAAGTTTGAAGGCGATTGGTGAAAAGGGCGATGGAGCATCACTCTCCAAACAACGTGTGCGAAAACCACTAAATCGAGTACTTGGACCAAAATGGCCGACTTCCTGTGCGACTTTGCACTTGGCTCCAAGAGACTTTTTTCTAGGTCCTGAGACACCACATTAGTGTGCCAAATTTCATAATCCTCAGTCAAAGCATGACTTGGGGCTGACAGTTTTAATGGTCCTAGGGGGCGCTATTTCAGAAAATAGGCCACGCCCACCGGATGTTCACATCACATTTTGTGGGGGGCTGAACTAGGATCACTCCCAAGAGGTTTTGTGGCGATATCTCTAGAAATGACGAAATGGGAGGCAAACGTAAGGCCTAAGCGGTACGCCTGACTTCGCCGCGCCGCCACAGCCCCGCCTTCTGGAGAAAACTCCCATAAAGTGACGCCAAGCAACCCCAACTTGTCTTCAGTTACCCGCTACAAATTTGGGGTGGTTATTGGAAAGGGCGAATTTTGGAAATTTTCCCAGTAAATCTTGACCTTTTAAGTCCTGAGGGGGCGGGGCTTATGTGACATCATCAATCGACCATTCATTTGTCTTCGGAGGTCGACGACGATTGTCCTTAGAACATTTCTTTAACTGTAATTCTTTCATTTATGAATCTATAGCAATTTGAATTTTTTTGGCGAGTGCTCGAACTTTGAGGCCTGGTCCCGCCCCTTCAGTATTTACGAAAAGTCAATTTTATTGTCTCATTTTAATCGTCCATCGCTTCTGTTCGATCGCACACTATTTTTGAGACGATCGTGCGAAAAATGACCAAACTGTTAAACCAAATATAGACCCTAGAAATGGCCAAAACGGGGTCAAAATGGCCACTTTAGTCCAAAATGGCCGACTTCCTGTTTGATATTGACCATGGGTGCAAGAGGCATTTCTGTGCGTATTGTTGAGTTCTACAAGTGTACCAAATTTCATCACTCTACTATGAAAAAAGGTCAAAGCGGAGGGGTATTTTTAATTTTCCAGGGGGCGCTGTTGAAACATTTTTTTACCAACTTTCACGTTGCCAGTGAAATACGTAAATTTCACGCACTTTCTATATTGGGCCAGAATTTGGTGACTTTTTGGATATGCTAAGACCCCCTAAAGGCCATCCAAAGACGCGGAAGAAAAAAAAAGAAAAAAAAAAAAAAGAAAAAAAAAAATAATAAACGGAGCAGATACAATAGGCCTTCGCAGCTTCACTGCTCGGGCCTAAGCGGAAGAAAAAAAAAGAAAAAAAAAAAAAAGAAAAAAAAAAATAATAAACGGAGCAGATACAATAGGCCTTCGCAGCTTCACTGCTCGGGCCTAATAATAATAAACGGAGCAGATACAATAGGCCTTCGCAGCGCTTCGCTGCTCGGGCCTAATAATCAAGTCATCAAAGAGTTATTGTATATTACAATGGCTGTTGGCAGGAAGGATCTCCAGTAGCGGTCAGTGTTGCAGCGAAACTGAAGAAGCCTCTGACTGAAGATACCCTTCCGCTGTCGGACAGTCTTGTGGAGAGAATGCTCAGGGTTGTCCATAATTTTCTTGATTCTCTGGAGAATCCATCATTGCATTATCTCCTCCAGTGGTTCCACAGTCGTCCCCAGAACAGAACCAGCCTTTGTTATTAGGCTGTTGAGCCTTTTCAGGTCCCTGCTTCTGATGCTGCTACCCCAACAGACGATGGCTGAAGAGATTACACTCTCAACAACAGACTTGTAGAAGATCTGCAGCATCTTGCTACAGACATTAAAGGACCTAAGCATCCTCAAGAAGTGCAGTCTGCTGTGTCCCTTCTTGTAAACGACTTCGCAGAACCTCTCCACTGCCCTCCGGCAAGCTTCCCTGTCCATGGTGATGACCTGGGGAAGGGAAATGTTTCCTTTGAAGGACCTTGTGGTACACCACCTTGCTGCCTCAAAGGTGTCCTCAAGCAGAGAATTCTCCTAATCAAAAATAAAGACAATATTAAAATTACTGCTGTCATGAGATTAAAAGCATATTTTACATTAATTATGTATGATCTGTAATTAATCTGTAATTAATTTTCCCTGCTTCAGCACAGCTGATTTCAATTGATGGCTGGTGAACAAGCTTTTGCTTCACTGCAATCATCTCAATACGGTCTGCTATATCACAGAAACTCCAAAAACATGCAAGGTAGTGTGCCTTGAGGACCAGGGTTGAAAAACACTCCTCTAATTATTATGAATGGCACCTTTTTAAGTCTGCTTAAGTCACATCATTTACTAATTTGTTGCTAGTTAGGAAAATTGGCTTTACACCATTTTTTCCTTATTCTATATTTAGCATGTAACAATGATTAAAAAACAAAACTAACATATTTTCCCTATGTAATGTATAGTATTTCTCCCTCAACAGTAGATTGTGCCAGATATTAATATTGTTCTAAAACTTGATAAAGGAGCTTTAAGTCAAGGTTTATATAATTACACATATCAGATTAGCACTCTAACCATAATAATAAAGCCCGTCAGGTGTAGAACCCAGATACGAACATAAAAAGCTTAAAAAACTAACATATTTCCCCCTGTAAAATATATTTTCCATCAAAAAGTCATCATGACCACACAACATATCTCCCCAACGCTATAAAAGTGTTCCTACAGGTTTCTTCAACTTAAATTTAAGTCTGTTTAAGATCTTTCTAAAGCCATATAGAAAATTAATACCTATTTCATGGCACTATCAGAAAAAAAATTATTGAACTAGTTTTCATTTATTTATCTATACAACTTTACCAATATATTTTGACAAAACACTGGGTGGGCACTTGGTAGAAGATCGGTAATATTTTTAATCAAATGGTTACAGTGTTTCCCCTAGGAATTTTTCCAGCTGTGGCGGGGATGGGGGGTGGTGTGGGGTGGGGGGGTGGGGGGGTGGGGATTATGACACGTCTCTAAATAAAGTAAAGTTTTCCAGTGCAGATTGGAGACAACCCATAGAAGCACTGATTTGATCTCATTTCAGAGAAAAATAGAACAGGTTAGATGCACCTAATAAATAAAATTACTAACAAACTCAGGAATGTGTTTCTTTGCTTCACTGTTCTGGTGCTGAAAATATCACTAATGCGGATCAAAGGAGATACACAGATGAATGCACCTCTTATTTATTATTTGGAGACTACATTTACTGCAGCTGGCAGAGGCCGAGATTGTTTCTATTGATACACGGAGTTTACAGAATCATTTTAAATTTTAATAGGGGAAGACTGCAGGAGGGAGCGGTAAAATACAGGGGGTCCCCAGCAAAAACAAGAAGCTTTACGAGTCTGATGAAACCCGCTGGTTTTCCATCAGGCAGTCACGGGGCAGCTCCAACGACCCAGTGGCTGTGTTGGGTCGGTTACCGAGCCCAGTCCGGTACCGGTGTACCGGCTCGGCCGTGAAGAGCCGAGGCGACGTCGTGCTCTGCTTAAGATCGATGCGTGAGCAGCCTGAGAGGTCGGGTGTTTCATCTGAACCCTTAAAACCTCCAGCAGGCTACGCTGCACTATTGACGTGTCAGCGACGTGACATGTCTCGGAGAAAGCGTAAAAACACGTTGGACGCTTCTTCTGAAGCGGGAAAATAACACTTCTTAAGTTGTCGCTGTTGCGCTCACGCCGCAATACAGTATTAGATGCGGTTAAATTCAGACATGAAAAAATAAATAAGTTTTACATGAATAAGTGATGATTAGCCTGGCGGGGGGAGGAAAATCTGGCCTAATAAGCACTGGAGGAAACCCTGTCAAGATCGTCAACACTCGTTTATCTTAATGATGTTGAAACATGTAAACCAAAAAGCATTATATCCACTGCTACCTTTCTAATTTTAAACTCAGTAACTTATGCTGTAACTGTACCTTGCTCTGCCTGCTCCTTTCTTCTTGCTGCCCGCCGGCTGTGATCACAAGCGACAACATAGTAGTTCCCGCTGCTTCTTCGGGAAACAGCGCAATAAATAAATAAATAAAACTTGGATCTTGTAGGCGTGGCAGTAAGATTTCAGCCGTGGCGGGCCGCCACGGCTACGCCTATGTAAGGAAAACCATGGGTTAAAAATATAACCGGATCCATCTGGTTTGACATTAGAACCTTAACAATAATTTTTGTTGCCTATATTTTAGTTTAATTTTAATTTACTTTCAAATTCATAAATTCAATGCTTTTAAGACTCTGCGGGAACCCTGTAAACATTTCTCCTCAAAAGTAAGTCGCCATGCATATGCAAAATAGGCTATATGTATTATCTAAAACTCATAATGGAAAAAAACCCTTTTATTTCCAAGTTTATAAAACGTTCGCCCCAACATTAGTCCTTGATATTGTTAAAACAGAGAAAGAAAAATCCTAGCTTACGTCCATTTTGGCAGCTACTTCCCTCTGTCCCGGTGTCGGTACAAGATCTGCTCGGGTGCAAGATCGGCTCGGGGTCCTTCGACTGCCGATGACGTCAAAGTACAGCAAACCCACTCGGACAAAATACACTACACATCTATACTGTTGGAAATAATTTAGCAGTTTCGTTATTAAAATAATGTTTCTTAAGACGTAAGACAAAGTACGTGACAGGTGTGGTCGAAACACACATCATTAGTTTTCATTTAAATTGCAGTACAACAGATGTGGGCGTAAGACAAAGCGGATTAGAAAATAGCTCTTTTAGCCCCGTTGACTTGCATTCATTTTTTTCGTTCGTCCAAGGACCCATGAGCCAACCGGAAAGGGAGGAGACTTAGGCTCCCTATGCAAATATGTGAACCAGGTGTGCTGTAGCAGAGACATGGAAAACGTGCAGGACTGGGGGGCACTGAGGACCAGGGTTGAGAAACACAGTTTTAGAAAAAAAAATATATAAAAAACCCTATGTTGTATGCCAGTGGGGATGTTTTGGTGTCCCAGCAGCAATCACATCCACCACACAAGCAAAGAAAATTAAAGGCTTTACAACTAGCGAAACTTCTAAAGTATATGAGAAGTTAGGGCATGCACATTGTAATTTACTTTTAGAGAGGTTGCAAACTTGAAAGATGCATTTTCTAGAGAACCGGTCTGCATGCTGGTGCATGGAATATCTATCTATTGTCTGAATGAAGCAGAAAAATAACATTAAATTTGATTTTAAATCTTTCTTTTTGTTTCTAACCAGAAAATGCAGGCGGTGTCTTTGGAGGAGGATGGGACGTCCCCCTGTGCTTCTGTTTTCTGAAAGAGGAAAACTTCAATCACTTGACTACATTGTCTTCATCGGCTGCTGTAGTGTCTTATGAAACCTCTGGAGGCGTGGTCTGATTGGTCCTTGAAACCTGTGAGAAGACCTAACAGCCAATCAAGAGTCCAGCTTTGTAAGTCTGACTTCCTCATCTAAACAGCTGCTGCAGTCATTCAGCTCACTCAGCAGCAGTGTGTATGTGTGTGTGTGTGTGTGTGGTCTTCTCTACCCTCCCCTCCTTTTCTCCACAAACTCAGCCTCCTTTTTGCTCCCATCCCCCCTCTTTATTACACGTTTCTCCCTTCACTCACACACACTTTTGCCACATGAGGCTGAGCAGTGAGCAGCTGTTTGTGAGTCAGTGGATAAAGTTACAGCAGTGTTTGTTTTCCATGGTGCAGCGGCTCCTCTGCAGTGATTTCTGCTTCACACTGGACTCAACACAACCCGGTGGAGAGGGGAGATCTCCGTTCACTGCAGCTGGATTGGGATTTTACCTAAAGGTAATAACGGTCTCCTTACCTGTAAAACACTTTGGTTCCCAGGATGATGGTGGAGCCTTAACCTCTCTGAACACTTTTGCTACAGATGTTTCTATTTTATGTGTCATAGTCAACATTTTAGGAGCCGGTTAGATACCAAATGTTTAATAAAAATATATTTGGAGCATTTACCAACAGCTTTTCACTGTGGCATGCTAAGTTTAGTTTAGAGACTAGTTACTATGAGTAAACATTTTGACAAAATGAATGTTTTAACGTTTAGTCCTTCAGGTGGGGGTCCTTGCACCTTTAGTTTCCTCTGTTCTGAATCAGCTCATCGTTTTTTTTATTTGTAGATTTTTCATATGAGAGAAAATTGCAAAAAAAAAAAAGCATTTAACCAGGTGAGTACATTCTGTCCACTGATTGGTCAGGTTGGGTAGGGGTGGGGCTAACAGAGGTAAACGCAAGAAGATGGTTCTATATTCTGAGACTGAGCTCTAAGCCCCTCTCCCTAGTCTTCAGTTCATGTTTGGTTGCTACGAGTCTGTGGCTGTGTCCAAATTCAGGGGCTGCATGCTCATGAGGTCGGATTTAAAGACCAGTGAAGTCACAGTGCCGCAATGAACACTGCCCAAATTTAAAGAGTGCTCAGAATGCGGTCTTAAAATCGGTTTTTCTTTTTCCCGATTTTGAGAACAGGTGCGGTGTAGTGTCCTCACCTCTATACATCCTGACATGCACTGCAGGACATCACACAGATGGATGTGAAGTACAGAAGCGTTTTCATGTTTTCAGTACCCCAATTTACTCATGTCATGAAGCTAGCTTAAGTTGACATGAAATTGGTAAGAGTTTTTAGACTTAAAGGCAAATGATACTTCACCAGCGTATCATTGGGTCTCAGCCTGACATACAGCTAGGTGACAGGAGGACATCTGCCGAAGTAGGAGCGGGACTGCTTTTTAAGGCTAGACTGTCCAAATTTACAGCTGTTGTCCTTTCTAACCAGTCAGGGCAGAACACGTTCTCCTGAGACCAATGAGGATGCAAATTTAGACACAGCCAGTAGCTACAGACCCTCTCATGTCCCAGAATGCAACAGAAACCTGGCTACTGGAGGCTGTTTGGCTCAAACTTGAAGCATACTCAAAATTGTATCGGATCACATTCTCACTTTAAACAAACTTCTCTAGAGTTGATTTGCATTCGTACAGACCACTTGTCCAACAAATCTCAATACGGTTGTTTAGTTCCCTAGTGCGATTACTGTGTTTACATCTGAGCAAGAGGACTGCACCAAGGACAACAGCAGGGTTTGATTTACACTGACTAAACAGGCCAGGTGTGAAAACGTTCGTCATGTCCAGTTAGAGTCGTAAAGAGCTGAACCGTCTTTGGGTGTCTAGAAAAGCGCTATATAAGTTCAATGCATTATTATTATTATTATTATTAACCTTTTGTTTAAGGAGGAAAAAATCAGGGTTATGTCTAAATATGAGTGAAACAATGTAAAAAAACCCTCTTTTGTCATAACTAAAAGTTCAAGAGTAATATTAGAAAATGTTAGAGTAATAAAGTAAAATTAGAGTAGTCATAAACGAATGAAAAAGTTTTGCAAACTCTTGATAATTTATTGGAAATTCCTTCTGAAATGAATGAAATGTTTTAAGAAATGTTAAAATCCAGAAATATTGGCCTTGATCGGCTGTTCAGATGTGGTTTGATGTAATTAACCTGTGTTTTTCCCACTTCATATTGATGTGCAGACATCCAAGCCCAACCTTAGATTACAACTGCTACCGCACTAAGAAGACATTGCAGAAATTGAGCTTGCATATTTTTAAAAACTTTTTCCTTGGTTTGCTACTGTTAGAGCTACAGCAGACGTACCGCCAATGCCGGCATAATCCACTGATGCCCGTCATCATTTTCAGAGGATAAAGATTCCGTAGAAAATATTTTTTGTGACAGAGCTGCTTACTGAATTACATTTAAGTGGAAAATAACAAATGGTTGTTCACACTCATTTTGTGTGATGCGGTCACAAGTGGTCATTTGGGAAAATATTCTAATACCGGGTGTGAAGACGGCTGCTTACTGTCTGTGAGTGAGTCACACACCTGCATGATGACAACTCAACAGCTTCTGGAGGTTTAAAGTCTGTATCACCCGACGTGTCTCCGGTGCTCCTCCTGCTGTTTGAAGATGGAGGAGTGGAAGTGCTGGGTCTGCACTCGGAGTGTTTTTGTGCTGTTATAGCAGAAGAACAGAAGTTTAAATCACAGAATCACAGATCTGATTTTGTACTTGGTTTTCACTTTAAGATCTTTAAAACTACCCTGACTATATTTTGTGCGTTCTGTGTTTTTCCTAACTGCATTACTTGTTTATTTTTTAACACAGAAAAAAGTAGTTTTTACCTCTTTTGCTGACGTTTCGACCACCACTGCCATCTTTTTCAGAGCTAGCTGCTGTTGACGGCGTCACTTCCTTCTCCGTTTATCCGCTGGCAGTAGGAGACGGTGTCGCCGTCTACTGCCCATGCTCTCCTCGCCGATGACACAGTCTCATGTGTGAGCCAATGTGTAGACCCTATCGTCTCTGTTCATGGTTGTGTGCCCACGTCTCCTTATTTTCTCCGTAGTTTAGCAGGACTGTTTGATCATGTTGTGATTTAGAAATAGGAAAACCTTGCATTCAGTGGAGCGGTTTCATCCGGGGAAAACTGACATCAAACACATGACATCACATAGTTTTATCAGTGACACATGATTATGTTTATAATTCATCACAGTCATGTTGGTGTGGTGTTAGCTGCACATTTCTGTAATCAGCATCATAAGTTACCTCCTCACACAGACATTATTATTACGGAGCCAAAGATGATGTTCAGGTCTATCCTCTAAACCGTAGACGGTGGCTCAGCTGAACCATGTAATGGCTAATTGTCTCAGTGGTGGCAGCGTTTGTTGCTCCGTAAGCAGCTGGCCGGCCCCCCGGTGGGCCGACACGAGCTGCTTCCTGCTCTGAATATTTATGACAGCACCTCTGCTTCTCCTCAGGTCTGTGTGACATACGCTGTAAACGGAGACATTTTATCAGCAGCTCTTCTCAGCCTAATTAAATTACAAAGTCTGCATTAGTGGATTAATAAAAAGTTGTGGTGTGTTAAATCAAATCCAATAATGGCACATATTACTGGTAATATCGTCATAGAGAATGTATTTCTCTGAATTTGTTAATCATATTTTTTACCATCATATTATATTGGTTTTTCTTTTAACATAAGGAAGAGCAGACACACATCTGGATCAGATTTGTTATCAGTATGCAGCTTTTAACGTGTGCTGCTGAGACAGCGCAGCTGTAAAAACAAGTTGTTGGCAAATAAAATGTGTGTGTGTGTGCTGCTACCAGTGACATTAGGCCTGGCATCACTTCATCTTCAAATGATGGATAGAAGACATTTTTTCCCCCCATAAACAGCAAAAGTTTGAGGAAAATGAAATAGTTTTCATTTTTTACTGCAATAAAGTTAAGAAATGGTCTGCTGCTTTGCAATCTAACTGATTGATCCAAAGGAGTGTTTCATGGCTAACAGAGATACCATAGAGTGTTTTTAACCAACACAGGTTTGTTGTTGTCAGTCTAAACCTGACAGCATTTAGGTGATGATTCATTAGTTGAGAGTGATCATGAACCAGAACGAGATAACTGATGAATGAAATCTGCTTCTGAAGGTTCGATCAGTCCAGAGTTCATCTTCATGACCAAGAGTTAAAGGAGCACTCGGTGATGCAAACAAAGCCACTTACCGACGACACACTCTTTCACATGGCTCTTTATGTCAAGCAGTCATAACAAAACAGCTTCAGTTTAATATATTAATCAAAATGATGAGAGTTGTGTTATTGCGCAATGTGCCGATTATAAAATATAGCATGTGATGATGTTTCCTCATGAATAATACCCCCAAACCCATTTTTGGCTGCATTTGTGCATTTTCCCATTTCAGCTGAAAATTTAGAATTTTATTTTGAAATTCCTGAAAAGCCCAAACGTCATCTTCAGCAATAAAGCTGTTAACAAAATGTACAACTTTTAATTCCCAGGTGAACAAATGGCTGAAACAAAACAAACTTGTAAACACTCATGTTTCTTATCAGCTAAGCTAAGTTTTGTACATTGATTGTGTGTGTGTGTGTGTGTGTGTGTGTGTGTGTGTGTGTGTGTGTGTGTGTGTGTGTGTGTGTGTGTGTGTGTGTGTGTGTGCGTGCTTGTCAAGTCTAACATTGTCTTTGGTTTTATTGTACAAGGACAGCACCAAACTAAACTAAACTAAAAGTTGTAGGTAATACCGTCCTCCTCCTCCCGACACCAGGCCCTGCCCCTTCTCTGACTCAGCTCTGGATTCTGAAATTTGTCTGGCCTGCACAGAATGACTTCCGATATAAATTAATGTTGACAAAAAGAACTCGTATCTCAATAGTGCTAACGATAATATTTGATCATATATTGTGCCTAACTTTGCTCTCAAAGGTTTGAAATGGCATGATTTAGAAGCCAAGTTTCTCTTTGTTGTAGTGATCACCAATATGGAGGTGCCCTGGAAGCTCCCACACATCATACTTCCCAAACCAGCTTCATCCTCTATGCGTCCCCAAGGAGCAGTAAGGAGGGGTGCTATTAAAAGCACACTGAAAGAGGAACTTCAAGAGAAGTCCGATGGCTCATCAGAGAAGGGCGATGAGGTAGGAGAGGAGAAGCTCAGCCCAGAGGAAGAAAGTGCGTCGGAGCCTGTTAATCTAGAAGTTATAGGAACGAACACCGGTCCAACAATGTTCAGGCTTCCCTCACAAGACAGTTTGTCAGGGGAAAACACCGTTTCAGAGGAGATGCTGGCAGAGGAGGCCAGGAAGAAGAGTAAAGAGGAGGAAGCAGCAGCTAAGGAGAGGGCTGCTCAAAGACAGCAGCTGGCCATAGAAGAGCTCGTCCAGTCTGAGAGGAATTACCTCCGAATGCTGCAAATATGTTCAGTGGATATCAGGAGCAGCCTGCAGCAGCTTCAGGTAAGAACTGCTCACAGCAGCCTGTCCACATTAAGACTAACATCATTTCACTGTAGCTAAAAGAGTAAAACAGTCTCATTAAGTTCAACGTTCACAAAAAATATCATCACTGCTTCATTTGAATAACTTGTTGCTTCTTGAGGAGGTTTGAGCATCTGATAAGGATGCCTTCTAGGGGAGGTGTTTCATACATGTCCCACCGGAAAAAGACCTCATGGCAGACCCAGGACTCACTGGAGTGATTAGATCTCATATTTGGCCAGATAATGTCTTGGAGTCCCTCTGGATGAGCCAGATGGAAGTGGCTGAGGAGAGGGAGGGGTGATGATCTCTCCTTAGGCTGCTGCCTCATAGACCCAGTTCCAGATAGCACCAGAAGATGAATAAAAGGAACAATGATGGGTTGAATTGTTTCCATTTTTTCTAGTTCAAATTCAGTGTTGTTGTGATGCAGTGCTGTGCATGTTCATTGATACATACAAGATACTGTAACTATTAACCTTCATAAAGCACAACTGCTTACAACATATCAAACCAAACACCACAGCTGATGGCTTCTTCAAATTCACCAAGTTTTTAAGTTGCACATTGCCAGATAGATTATTTACCAAACGTTCGTGAAAGGGCGTTCTCCTACTTCAGACGCACTTATTATTATTTATGGTATTTTATTAGTTATTTATAATTGGCTCAAGCCCTCCTCTTCATCATGCATTCACCCCCAGATGACCTGAGACTGGTCTAATTGGACAGCGTTGGCCGTTTATCAATACCAGAGTATGTTCTTGCAAACTTGACAGATTTGTTCTTATCATATCAAATGCGTATCAAATACCAAGTGCAGCATTTGGAACAGATCCGTACTCTTGTTACGCCACGGCAACAAGCGCTGTTTTAAGTTTATCGTTCAGACAAACAGCATCTTGGCTCCTGACTGGGAAGGCTGTTGATGGCTTAGTTAGGACAGATAAGAGCAAGTCTCAGCCAATCCCCCACAATGCGGCTCTAAAATTGGTCCCAACCCGGAAGTAAGAAAAATTGCAGTTCCACCCTCATCCACTGGGGGCTGGTGTCAGAAGCGAGCAAATCCTCATTGACTCCCATGTTAAAAATACCAATTTCACAGCAGAAATAAACATGTTTACAGCCTGGTACCAAAACATGTTTTTTTTGTTTAAATGATCTAGTTTACACTCATGACAACTCTGAGGGGGGTGAATTTTTTTCTCACTCTTCTGTTTAAATGTATTAAAAGCCTAAAATTCTGTATAATTAATGAGCATCCGACACACGTGACCACAGAGCTAGCTCCGTGGAAAGGCCTCAGTCTGAGCCTCGGTCTGGCTTGGAAACTGTTCCGGGAGTTTGTATATTCTTGTTTGGATATTGTTTGTGCAATTGTTGGACAAAATGACTTGCTGTGGCATTAATTGCACTAATAGAGCGTCCAAGGAGTCTCCACTTCATTTTTTTCGGTAAGTAAAATTATATTTATGTATTTTAGGTCACTGCCGAGCTGAGCTTAGCTTTTAACATGTACTGTTTAACCATGAAATTTAAATGTAATAGGGTAAAACCCAGTGCATTTAACATAATGCTGCAGTTTAGAAAATGGGTTGAAATATAACATGTTGGTGGAGCTGGGTTCCGACCATCGGCTTGTGGAGCTCTCGGGAGACTGATGTTTTCCACCCGTTCTTGCCTCCCCGCAGCTCGGTGCATCTCTGTCTGATCGCAGCGGCTCCTGTCTGCTATGCGGCTGCCGGCTTGTGGAGGTCTCAGAGACCTCTGTGTTCCACCCGGTTTTACCCAGCGGTCAGCCCGAAGTATCTCTGACTCAGATGCTCTGGTGTTGTGCACAGTTAACTCCATTGTAGCTAGGTTGCTACCTCCATTAGCTTAGCTCCCACCTCCACATTAGCTTTGGGTTAGCTTCAGATTAGCTTGTAGCTAGTTCGACCGGGTGTCGTCAGTTGATCCCAGCCTTACAGCCCCACCCTCAGCTCCATCTCTTCCCTTTCATGGAATTGTCTGTGCTTGACGGAACCTGTGACACGGTCAAAATGGCGGTGGTGGCCACCTCCCATTTTTCCTCAAAAACGTGTTATTCAGCCTATGGAAACCCATTGTCCATATATGTATGTCGATGGTCTCAGCTAGTAGAAGCTAACTGTTAGCATTAACTGCTCCATAACACAGCAGAACTCCTTCAGTCTTTTGTTATTTGTGGAGTTAAAATACCAACTTTGCAAAGTGAATGGAGTCAGTGGTAGAGTCATGTTGCTGTTAGCCAATCAGAAGCGAGATGTCCGAATATCAGGAAATAAGACTCCTGCCGTCTGAAGCTCACCTCTGCTCTGGCTCACTAGTTCCTGAAACAGAAGCAAGAGATTTTTTCCCACAGAGATTGACTCACAAGGCATTTCTTTATACTAGAGACTATAGAGCTCCGGGAGTTGACGTCACTTCTCCCGGCATGCAACAGTTCAAATCGAAACGGCGCCATATTGGTAGGTAGAAGCCGGCAGCTGGACTATTTGTTATTGTCAGAAAACTCAGACAGAAAATATGGTAGATTCCTGTTGTGCCCCAGGATGCGGAACAGACACGGACGACATAAGGAATGAGCCATCTACAGGATTCCCCAAGATCCGGAGTGCCGCAAACGTTGGATCATTGCAGTAAAACGCGCTAGTGACCGGGCTAAAATGAAGCTGTGGGATCCCGAGAGTAAAGGTTTTCACTTATGCAGCGACCACTTCATATCAGGTACTTAAACCAACGTTTCCTCAACTGTGTGTGGTATTTATTTTAAATGCTTTTATTACGATTCTTAGTGAGCTTCCTAAACTTATTTTGGCGTGGCTTTTTCTGTCTTACTACTCATAGCAACAAGTAAACATCACGTAAAACGTTGCCTCGTGAGTTCTGCGTGCTGCCGTTTACGTGTTTTATGATCACAGCAATTAACCGGCTAAGCTGTATTTCATTTTTAAGCGATGGTTGATCAATTGTCAGATCACACATAAAAAGCACTTTGGATTGCTGTCATCTGTCTCACCGAGACAGATCTCAGACAGATCCTGAGACGCTCCTGCCTGACATATTTATTTTATTCACGGAAAAAAAATCAGACTAGTGATTTCTCTTGGCGTTCAGTTTATACATTCAAACAGCACATTACTCTATTTAAACTACTTACGTGTAAATCTGTTATTTGTCCATCCATTTTCATCCGCTTATCCGGAGTCGGGTTGCGGGGGCAGTAGCGTCGAGAGGCCCAGACTTCCCTCTCCCCAGCCACTTGGGCAAGCATCCTCCGGGGAAATCCCAAGGGGTTCCCCGGCCAGGTCTGGTAAGAAGTCCGCTCCGACAGCTTCTGGCGTTTTTAAAAAGTATCCCAGGGGCACGGTAAGGGTCGGAGATGTTTAGTCTATTTAATTTCTGACTATATAAAATGATTTCTTCGGTTTTTAAGTGTGAAGTAAACTCCGACAAAGTAAAATCCAAGCTGATTCCGTTCACGTTCATGGTTACGATCCGTGTTTGTTTAGCTTCTTTTATGGCGTCTACTAACTGAGAGTCACGTGGGGTCCGGAGCTCTATTGTACAGGTGTTGACAAAGCAATCAGAATCCACTTTATTGTCATTGTCTCAGTGTCCTGAATAATAGAAAATTTTCTCCACAGTACAGCCTGACCAAGGTTAAACACAGACATGTATCAAAAACAGATACAGGCAGACCACGAAAGCAGCTGGCAAGGAGCTCAAATTTTTTGAGAGTTCAGATCTTTATATTGGTTTGAGTGGAGGATTTAAATGGTCCGAGTGTAACATCATACCGTACACTTGTTCAAGTAAACTGAATTTAAAGGTCCCCAAAACAACTTGTGTCCATGGAAATGTAACATGTAAAACAAAGACTGAAGATAAGACAGAACAAGATGAGCCCGAAGGACATTAGGTGTTCCTGTAGGCTGATGGATAAAATCAGTCCTACTCTACTTGTTCTGGAGGAATTTTTAAAACAAGTCAAACTCTCTGCTTTTATGAGAGATTAATAAGTTAGAGGGGCAGCTGATGTTTATAGGTAAACACAGGATGGATAGCGCTGGACCTTGCCTTCATGAAGTCAGAACCAAAGCACAGCCGTGTTGTCCTCCTCACAGACACGTCCCACAATCCTCTTGTTTATGATAGAAGGAACTAGGTGGCGGTCTTACTTGGGGCCGGCATAGCTCTTCGGTTTCTTCATGCTGTACAGATTTGCTCTCTCCTTCGTGGCCTTCTTGATGATCTTCTCCTGCCCAGTAGCCAGCTCCTCATCTGTGGGAATTCCTCCAGCCGCCATGCTAGTCAAAAACTAGAGCTTGGGACACCCGGGCAACCCGGGAGCTCACGGCGGCTCTCACACCGGTACGGAACAGTAACCTTGCAGCCATTTTTGTTTACTTCTTCCTTGAAGTTGGCGCTTAGTGATGACGTATGTTGCTGTTTGCAAATGAACCCCCTTGACGTTTAAAGTTATGAGCTTTCTATTCTGCCATTTTCCGTTTAGAATATAACCGTTTGTGATCCAATGCATTATGGGATACCTTGCTGGTCCAAGTTCGCAGAAGGATGTGTTGGTGCGTCTTCGATTCAGTGGGTGGAGCAAGAACACCTCCAGGAACTTTGATGTACTTGCCATATGTACTTAAAACGGTAGTTGGTTTCACATTGACGTTTTACCAGTACACAAGTTCAGACAAGTACGCATATTAAGAAAAGGTCATTGCCACAATACTGCTTATTTGCAAAAATACATGTAATTACATGTTTTCTATATTTGTACATTTTAAACCAATGGATCAGTAAAATGTGGAAGTTTCAAGGTAATGCCCGCTGAAGTTCTTCATAATGACTATAACCTGTCACTTGGTGCTGAAGCAGCTCTGCAGCATCCCAGAGCGCCGCTCTGCTGCAGCCCCCATGATGACTCAGTGGTGTCGGTGTTTCATTATGACTGAGGTGTTGCTTATTACTGAGGAATAATCATTTGTTATCGCTCTGCTAATGAAATGAAACCTCATAAAACAAAATGGATGTAGGTTGTGTGTGCTGAAGTGATTGAGTTGAGGGTAATCACAAGGATGATAACCAGGAGAGACAAACGGTGACAAAGATAATGCAAAGAAATAAAAATCGAAAAGCTTTTAGATCATGAAAAAAGAAAATGCTGAGATAAGGCGATGGGAAGACATTGATTAAGAACATAGGAGAAGATGGATTTAGATTGTGGGCTTGAATGAATGAGGTGAAAACAGACATTAAATTGGACGGAGGCAGCAGAGTGGAGAAGAGCTGAAGAGAAAAACAAAACTGCTTCATGAATGCTGGCTTTGTGAGATGGATGAGTTGTCTGATTGTTTTCCCACAAAAAGTGCTTATTGTTCTGTTTTCTACCATGTGCTGTTTTCTTATTAAAATGACCATCCCTAATGTATTCTATCAGCTGCAGCACAAAACTGATGCAGATTCATAAATGTTGTCTCAGTCAGAAGATTTATTATCCAAAACCTAAATGATTACACATGGACTGTGTCCATGTTCCTCTTCTTGAAAAAATTTCTGTTTTCATTGTTTTATTTTGTGAAGTGTTTTTTTCCAGACCTCTCCCTTACCTCAAAGAAAAAGGAGAAAATGGTGGGTGGGTGTGTGTGTGTGTGTGTGTGTGTGTGTGTGTGTGACATCATGTTTTATGATTGTTACTGATTAGTTGGTACAAAGCATGACTGTGATTGTTCCACGTCTTCATGGTACGTCTGTTACATTCATCTTGATAACAGCTGGAGGAGACTTTAAACAAGGCTTCTGCAAACACAGCCAAACTACATTCTTTCACCTTTGTTCCTCTCAAATGTTTTGTGTGTTTTTCAACCCCACCTCCTCCTTGATCGGTTTGTAGTTGTATGGTTAGGGTTCAGCCACTCTGTCACACCCACAAGTTTAATAGTTATTAACTATTGGCTGCATGGTGGCGCAGTGGTTAGCACTGTTGCCTCGCAGCAAGAAGGTTGCAGGTTCGAAACTCGGCTGCGGCCTTTCTGCGTGGAGTTGCGTGTTCTCCCCATGCATGCGTGGGTTTCCTCCGGGTACTCCGGTTTCCCCTACAGATCACAACATGCCCTACAAGTTAAAAATTGTACATCGCTTTGGCTAAAAGCATCTGCCAAATAAATAAACATCAACTTTAACCTCAGCCTAACAGTTTTTGTTAAGGTTCAGTTATGTTGTTTCTGATATACCTTTGGACAGATGTTGGGATCTTAAGATTTTCTTCTATTTTCATAAACTTTGCTTCAGTGAATCACAGATCTGAGAAAATAAGACGAGCACAAAAACGTAACATTTCTGAAATCCGATGCTGTCCTTTTGTTTCTGCGAGTAGAACTGCACCATGCAGATCTGATCAGGTGTGCATGAAACCATCATAACAACAAAACAAAGACATACTCTGCGTTATCTGTTGAATGTGTATGCACTGATGCAAAAATTTCTATTTTGACACGTGTGTAAAGGAACTGTGGAATAAACCGAATATTTTGCATTACAACACTGTAGCAGAGTGTCAAATATCTGCTTCCTAATTAAACATCATAGTCAAAAACTAGACAATCTGCTAAAGAGCAGATTCTTTAATTTGTGTTTTTCTTATGAATACATCTTCTCTCCTGAACCACCACAGCCTCCTCTAGCCAACCTGGAC
Source organism: Nothobranchius furzeri (assembly GCF_043380555.1). NCBI lineage: Eukaryota > Metazoa > Chordata > Actinopteri > Cyprinodontiformes > Nothobranchiidae > Nothobranchius > Nothobranchius furzeri. The sequence continues at coordinate 70,736,710 of NC_091741.1, read as the reverse complement.
AGGCTGTTTCTTTACATCGAGGATGTGATGGAGGTGTCGAGCCGTCTCCTCAGCCTTTTGGACCGGAGGCCATCCGGAGAACCTCAGTTTTTACAAACCCTCTGTAAGACATGCAGCCCAGCCTAATTTACTGCTTCAGACCTGAAACATTTAATCACAGGAAGTGCTGCTTGACCTGGACAATCATACATATACTCAATTGTATAAAATTCATTCTAGCTAGTGAAATCTTATTTTTCCCGTACATAAAAAAGTAATGTTACATCTTCCTCTCCCAACAGGTGATTCATTCCTCAGCCTCTCTTCAGACATCGAAGCAGCCTATAAGGAATACTTGGCTTACTACAATCAGATCTCCATAGTGGAGAACAGCTACAAGCAGAAAGAGGCTCTTTGGAATGAGATTGTTAGAATCATTAAGGCCTCAGCGTGAGTTTGTGTACTTGTTTTGCCTCTTTCATACTGGGAAAAACAGGCTCTGCATGTCTTTATTTCTCATACATTCACAAAAATAATAATAATTCCCTGTTTGTTCCCCCAGGCCTGAGGTCAACGCCTCGTCTCTGAGTTTCTTCTTGGTGATGCCGGTGCAGCGAATTGCCAGATATCCTCTCCTTTTGCAGACCATCCAAAAACACACCGACACCTCTCACCCCGCCTTCAAGCTGCTGGAGAAGACTGCTCTCACCTCCATCGCCTTAAACTGTCGCATCAATGAATACAAACGCTTCAGAGAAGTTGGTAAGAGGGTAAAAGATGGGAAAGATTACAAATGCTGCAGTTGGAAAAAGGTCTAGGACTTGTATTGAGGAGCTGGAATATTCATGTTTTGTAGCTGACAAATACAAGAAGACAGAAACTCTGACCATTAAGGACAAGATCAACCGCCTCAACCCCCATAGCATTGCCAAGAAGACGGCACGTTTCAGCCAGCAGCTAAAGCACGAGACTGGAATTAAACCAAAGGTGAGATGCTGTTTGAAGGAATTGTTGGCTCATGTTAGCTCTTAGACAGGTGACCCTAACCCATAAGGATGGATGAAGCAACACAGGAATGAGGTGTTTAACTTCAGCTCCAGCTGCTCCATTCGTACTTATTAACAGAGAAGATGACCTGATTTTAAAACAGCTGTTTACATTGCTTTTGCATTTAGCCTTCAACTCTGATCAGTTTGTTTCTGTGCTGTGTGATTCACAACTTCATGTTTTCATCTTATTTCATAATGTTTTTCAAGTTTATCTCAAACTCTAAGAGATAATAGTTGGTATAAAAATAAAATCACCACATGGAATAAAACTGATTGGTTCATTCATGTCTGTGGCTGCTAAAGTTGAAAGATGACCTTTGTTGTTGCGTTGACAAGTAGCAGACAAAGATAAGGAACCACGTGTTTGGAAAATGATGTTTACCGATAGACAGACACACCAAAGTTACACAGCTGTACTTAGAAAACTTGTGTTTACATGAAATCCTAAGGATATTATGATCCTTCTAAATCGTATGTTCATTATCATCCACCATCAAAACAAAGTCATCTCCTTATTTAGCCAAAACTTTGCTTCTGAATGCATTTGCTGTACATTTCAACTATTCATCAAAGCCATCTGTTCCAGCTTTAATATTACTTAATTAAGAAAGTGGAATAAAATTACAGAAATATGATCACACTGCTTATACTTACTGCTGTGTGCCACTGTGACTCATTACCTGAAACTGTGCTTCTTCTTGTAGCTTGTAGATGAAGAGTTTGATGCTTTTGAGGGTTTCTTTAACATTCTTGAGCACGGGATCCTGGTGCTGCTGGAGAACGTGGAGACGTATCTACTTCACCTACAGGTACATTTGTTATTTAGCTGTTAGCTAACTACTAACATGGTCTGAAGAAAGGGAAAAAATCCCCTCAACATGTTCTTGTCAATGTCCAGTTTTTCTTAAAGCATATTTAAAACACACAGTGAACCAAGGAACTTCATAAATATGTCAGATAAAAATGTAAAGTAACAACAGTAAAAGCAACAATATATAGAAACGTTATAGAAACGGTTTTGACTTTAGAAGTGGGGGGACACAACCGGCATTGGGGGGGGGGGGGGGGGGGGGGGCTATCAAAACTTTATTTATGTGTAACGCCTTCCACAACCCTATTCGGGTGCCCAAGGTGCTAGAACACATCATAGAAAGACATGCAATCATGAAAAGAGAAGTTCAAACACTGAAAATAAAGTGTAGAGCACAAGACAGAGGAATAAAAATATGAATAAAAGCGAATTAAGAGGGAATTAAAATGGCAATTTAAAACAAGACTTAAACGTAACATTAAAGCAAGACGACTTCAAACATGTTCTGGAAACGCCAAACGAAAAAGAGTTTTCAGTCGACTCTTGAAAACCGGCAAGGAGGTTGACAGCCTGATTGCAGATGGCAGCTGGTTCCACAGTGATGGGGCTAGAACCGAGAAAGCCCCTTCCTCACAAGTTCGACACAGTGCGAGGGATGACAAGGAGGCCCTGATCAGAAGAGCTCAGAGAGTGTGAAGGCAAATATCTCTTCAGGAGCGTTGCTAAGTGAGGAGGGGCATCTCGGTTCCAGAAACGGTTCCAGAATGCTCCTTATTTTTTATTTATTTACCTTTTTATTTTAATTTTTAACAACAGATCACTTCTATGAGGTTGCTTGAACAATCAAGTAATAAATAACATAAATTCTTCACTTTTGGACTTTATTGCAAATATAAAAAGTCTAATATAAAAACAGACAGCACTTCAACTTAAAATACCTGGCAGGGGTTTATTTTGCCTCGGCCCCCAAAATGCTTAGATACGTCCCTGGGCATGGGCCGGAGTTTAGAAGATGATCTGAATTGTATCAACTATATAAATACTACATGCTGATGAAGTATTGCTTTATACAGGTGCAAACGTGTAGTGGGATAAATCTACCTACATTTTATTTTTGTAAGAACTTTGTTTTGTTTTCTTAGTTTTTATTTTCCTGTCCTGTCTGTCTCTGATCTTCCTGCATCTCCCAGTCCACCAGAAAAACTCCTGCCTGCTTCCTTCGTTTTTACCTCACAAGTAACTTTTTAACCAGCCGATCAAATTGATCTATTGACCGCAAAAAAGCGGAGTGTGCGCAGCGCTGCCCGGCTGCTGCAGCGCGAGCGCGTCCACACGTCATGCTCAAATACAGACAGAACTCGGAGAGAAAATGAACAGTCATGAATGACAGTGTGTTAATTATATATTTTTGGTGACGCCACTTAGAAACTTAGAAAATGTTACTGTGACCATGTGCAGAACGCAGCTGGAGTTCATGAATAATCAGCGGTCTGCCTGCCGCTCTCTGCATCTCTGCTCAAAAGAATCCCCGCTACGCTGAGTCCATATAAATAATATAATATAGGTAGAAACTGGGTCTCTTTTGTGCTCCTTCTGGGTGTGGAAGTTAAGGGCATCGGGGGAGCCTGACAACCTTTAAGGAGATCCAAGTTGCTCTTCTGTAATTTGAACCCAGTATCCAACTCCAGATCGGGGCTTGGATTGGGAAGTAAAGCCCGGTCCCGATCAGTCTGAAACCACGTGATTGGGGCCGATTTCCGATCATGTGATCGGATCAGGACATCCCTACTTCTTTTACTCTCTGAGAATAAAGGTGTGAGAAGAACAGAAGTCTTAAAACATAAGCCATAGCTTCCATAATAAACATCCTGCTATCTGTCAGGAACGCTGCTTGTCCTTGGAACGGTGTCCAACTCCCGAGTCCTGCTGCCAGATGGAGGCTGAATGTAAACGTGTTTCTCTGTTTGCAGGATCATCAGATTCCTCAAACTTAATCTACTAAACTTCTCCCAGACTCGTTCCTTGTGACTTTCACAGATTAAACATTAGAAAAAGTACTCGTGTTTAATGGAATGTGCGACTATTGTTAGGATGAGTTGATTTTACATGAACGGCTCATTTTTTCCAGAGATGTCTGCTTATTGTAATCAGACAAAAGTGTTTAGATGAAGTAAAATTGTAACACCAGAAACGTACAGTAACTCAGGGCCAATCTGTTTAATAGATCCTCAGTGTCGAAATTTTCACTCAGAATCAAAACTGTCAAGTTAATTATTGTGTGTTTTTTATTTTTATTTTTTATACATTTGAGATCAATCTAATTGGGTCAAATTACAGTTGAGAGCTGTTCAGGAACCAGCTCTAGTTTAAATGCAACGCCTTATTTATAGTTTTTAGTGACTGATGAAACAGCAGCATGTACTTTTTCCTCTTGTTTAAATTTAAACCAACTGGGGCGGTTGAACACAACGAAACATTTTTCTATGTTTGAGTCACACTGTGTGTAAACTTAGGAGTGTTTATGAGGTCAAACACACGTTTCTGTGTCCTGCTCAAGTCTAAAAATATCCACCTTTTTTATTCTTTCTTTTCAAGAGATATGAACTTTTTAAAAAACGTTAAATTTGTGAGCAAAAAATATTGTTCCAATTTTGATTTATATATTTCTAAATATATGGGACTATTAATATGGAGTTTGTTCCTGTCTCAACTCTTCCTTCCCTTATTGGCCGTTGGTCTGCAGAGATTCCTGGACTGCAGGACAGAAGAGTTTGACCTTGACATGGATGGAGAGAAGTCACCCATTTGTTACAAAGAGATCACCACAGCACTCAGACAGTGGATTCTCCCAACATTTGTGAGGTTTTTTTTCTGTTTAAACCTGACAGAGGCAGTGCAAGTTCACAAAATAAATGTAAAATAAAACAAGTAAAAATGTAAAACATCAAATGCACTGAACCAAGCAGCTTTCTAATCTCCTTCTTCCTCCTGCTCTCAGGAGAAACGTATGAGGACTTTGATTCACAAGCCGCTGTGCGCTCTCCGCGACCTCCTGGTGGGGCCGAGGAACCTGATCAGAAAGAGGCTCGACAAGCTGCTTGATTTTGAAATGATAGAGTCCAAATCCACTCTGAGTTATGACGAGCAGGCTGTAGCCAACACCTACAGGTACAGAGGGGCAGACGGGCTTGAATAAATCTACTGTAATAAAAAAGATTGAAGGTAGAGTCAGATTCTTCTTAACAGAAAACAGAGTTTTAAATAAAAACTTTGTCCCTTCTCGTCCTTGCCGTCTCCTCTCAGGACAATCAACACTTTGCTGCTGAACGAACTTCCTCGCTTTAACGGTCTGGCTCTGCAGATGATCTGGAGCATGTTGGGGACATTCAGCTGCATGCATAAAGACCTCGCTGCAGACATGGAGCAGCTGTTTCAGAGCTTTGCACAACAGGTACCCTCTTACAAAACCCTAAAATATAAAATTGTGAAGCATAAAGGGAGACAGGCAGATCTTGTGTGTGGTAGCTGTACTATGATCTGAGATGAACATTGGTGACATGCTTTTGCCATCATCATTAAACTCTTATTGATCATTTTTCTCTGTCCCCTTTCAGCTCCCTCACAGCCATCTCCACCCAAGTGCATTCTGGGAGTGGGCAGAGTCTGCAGTTCTTGAAAGTGCCAAGAAGTTGCAGACTGTGTGTCAAAATGTGGAGGACACACTCAATGCTCCAGTCGTCCAGGTATCAGAGTCCCTCTGTTTTTCTTAACATTATCTGGATGTTGACAAACTGATGAAAGTTTAATTAGTACATTTTCTCTTTACAGTTCAGGATAAGTATGTAACCTTCAAAAAACAGTTTGATTTGGAAAAACAGACCCATGGGAATTTCACCAGTAAATATCACCACCCATCCCCCACTCAGGCTGCTATAAGCTGAGAAGATCTGATATATGCCAGGGCCTGGGAGTAGAGTCGCTGTTCCTCTAGCAGCAGCTCTGTCCAGCATATGAGGGGTGGTTCTCTACTAATTTTGTGACATCATAAACGGGGACTTTTTAAAATTACTTTTTTAGTCATAAAATTCATAAAAGTTAAAATAGACAGAACATTTGTAGTGTATATAGAGGCAGTAAGGACCCACGTGGCAGCACAAAAGAATACAAAAGGTGAGATTTGCTTTGACAGCCCCTTTAAAGGTGTGGAACACTGAAACATTTTTTTTAATTATTGTTTTCAATTATAATCGGTCACTCAGAGTTTTTCATGCAGGCGGAACATGAAAATAGTCTCCTACACCTATCTCCTGCATTAGCTTCTGATAGAAAATAGACGGTGAAACTATAGGATTTGAAAAGTCTGACAGATCTACGTCACACAGTCACTTAATATTCATGGATTCACCAATTTTAACTTTCAATGAAGAAGGCTGTTGTTGGTTTAGCTTCCAGAAAACACCAGAGAATGTCTTAACTAGTAAAAGCGAACCGTTAGCATTAGCAATTCCACCACATGGCAGAACTTCTTCAGGCTTGTGGCATTAATTCCTACTAGAGATCACTGCAATTGTATTGGTTAAATGAGTGTCCCACACCTTTAAAACAAAAGGGATAAATCATATTTGTAGGCAGTACACTGACGTCTTGTTCTGACACTTAAAACTAAGCTGAGGATGAATGATAGTATATGTGGTTCAGTGCGTTCTTGTTACTGAGTTCGCCAAGTCACCGGACATTCAGAACAAAAGCATCTTTTAACTTGTCGTTCTTGTGTAATTACAACTCACAGATGAATGAAAGAGTCGGAATGTGCTTTTTGTTCTGTAGCTTCCTCATGTTGACACACTTTATTTAACTAAATGGCAAAAATCCCTCTCTGATCATTTGAATTTTTTTTTTTTTTTTTTTGGAAATTTACAATATTGTAAACATTATCTATTTCTATTGTTTTCCCCCAGCCTTTGAGCCCATCGTCTCAGCGCCGTTTGAAGCAGCTCACAGATAAACATGGGTCTGGTAAGATCTACCAGGTGGCGAGCACAGTGGTGGGCAGCCGGGACCTGGACCTGAACCTGGCTAGAGGGGAGCTGGTGGCCATCCTCAGCGAGGCTGACACACGAGGAGACAAGCGGAGATGGCTGGTTGATGCTGGAGGTAAAAATGGTTATTCTGCTACATCCACCAACTCAACTATGATGCACCCAATGTAGGTTTACAGATGATTAACAGGTAAAAAGAACACAAACTAAATTTAAATGATGCTTTAGAGTTGATCAGACTTCCAGACCTTCAGGAGGTTGATTGACTGACTTTAAGGATTAAAAAAAAGATGACACATATTAGCAGGACAATAGCCCCAGGTTTCCTGCTGTGATCAGTTTAGAGTCTACAAGTTGGCGGAGGCAGCCTTTTTATATGAATGATTCACGCTGCTGCCATCTTGTGGTGTATTGGTCTAATTACACTAAAGCAGTGATATTAACATTACAGCAGACATAGTTTTGCCAAAACAGCCCACTAAACTAAAGCTTTAGAAAGCTTTTCAAGATAAATTATTAGTTTTGTAAATCTATGTTTATTGTTTTTACTCATCTATCTGAATTAATGATGAAAATAATTAGTAGTAGTAACCTGATAATGTAAAAATCATTAAATATTATTTATTTACCTATCACATTAGATGATTATAGAAAATATGCATTCCCCAAAGACCCCCTGCCCTTTATGGAAGATCGAGTTACTTCCTCTGTATCTCATCACGGTCAGTAGACGTGTGTCGATGATCCACCAGTTTGGACTATTTAAAACATGCAGGCAGCAAGTCCCCATGTCCAGGAGAGTGCTGCTCTAAATGAGTCACTTAAGTCTGAATCTTGTCTATTCAGGCAGAAGAGGCTACGCTCCTTCCTCAAAGCTTATTCGCTATCACCAAGCGATGGAGGACCCGCCCCCTTCGCCACACCTGATCGTTCCGTTAGACGTGACTGGAAAGAGAAGACATTCCTACACCCCAGAAAGCCAGCCTATGCCAATGCGAGTCGTGAGGCAGCCTTACTTCCAGGTAATTCACTAACTTGACGAATTTGCTTTTAGGCTAATTTGCTTTCATACTTCACTCTTGGATCTGTTAATTTTGTGATTACACAAGATTAATAAAGGTCCAGGAGGAGTCAGATCCAGGTTTACAGCCAAGTTAGACCTGAACACAGAAGATTTCCATGCTGCCTCCTTTATTATTAAAAAGCTGATAATAGAAGCCGATCATCCGTCTGAGGGACTGTTGGGCTGAGAAATCGGACAGATTTGACTCTCAGACCTTTCCGTGACCTCAGACTTCAGGCTTCACTTTCTAACAGTGGAGAAGAAAACATGAGATTGTGATTAATTTTCTAGAAACCTTACAGATTCGTATGCGGTGGATGATTGATGTTACATTTTTCTGCAGCAAAAGCATCAATCTGTCACCCGCTTCACTGTTTATTTACACACCTCACTGGTGACCCACATGAGTTTTTATTTCTACCTATTCATGTTGAAGAAGAGGAATCGTAGGGAATTAGGGTCAAGCATTAGGTTGTGATGATTCTACATAAAGGGCCAGAGTCTGCATTTTTCCAGTGAGTGTTTTCTCATTGATACGAAGGTGTTTGTGTGTCTGATTAATAGAAAGTCCCATAATTAGCTGTTTAACCTTGTAAATCGGCTACTGTGTGAAAGGTTGTGAGTTAATTTATGCAGCGTGAGGCTGCAGGCTCAGATAAAGCCTGCTGCGTGTGTGCGTGTGTGTGTGTGTGTGTGAGCACGCATGCCTGCATGCACGTACGCATGTGTGTTGCTTGCTGGATAGATTTACATCCTCGGCCATGTGAGTGCGAGAGATAGAGTGTCAGGGCAGTAAATTTGTGATGTTTTATGGGAGTGTGTCCACGACAGATTATTGTGTGTGTGTGTGTGTGTGTGTGTGTGTGTGTGTGTGTGTGTGTGTGTGTGTGTGTGTGTGTGTGTGGTTTTACAGACCTGTGCACATGTGACAGAGATATGTCTGGCAAGTAAAAAAGAGTAACGGCTCCAGTGACCTTATACTGGAGATTTTCCTTCTTCGTTTCATTGTCCGTGACCCCAGGCCTGCCCATATATGGAGCATACACTTTATGCCCTGTTTGTTATTGTTTGAAAAATACAGATTTTCTCTTCATTCTGTTCTTTTGTTGGCACAAAACTGTTTTTAATATGGTTAAGTTAAAGACAGTTTGTTCAAACTGAATTCCATCATGAACCAATGTAATGCATTCAGATCCAGTTAAACAACAAACATTGTTTGAACATTAAATTAGCAAAGCAAATGCTAAATCCATTTTGCATTATGAGATTTTTGAGACTGTGTGATCATTCTAAAATGAGAAACATTTGTTTTTGCTTTCAGCTGCAAACAAGATGTGCTTAGATTAAGAAAACAGCTTACACACTGACAAATGCACATGTATATGGTCTGTTTCTATGTAGAGCGCCTTCTTAGGGTTCTACAACCCCCAAGGCGCTTCACAACACAATCACTCAGTCACCCATCCACACACACATTCACACACTGGTGATGAGCTAAGTGTCTTGTCCAAGGGTTAGGGGGTTAGGCACAACAGCAGTGTTTGCTGGTCGGAGTCGGGATTGAATCGGCAACCTTTCAATTACTGGACAACCCGCTCCATCTTCTGAGCTCCTGCTGCCCCTATATATTATGATGATGCATTTAAAACTACTTGTGTGCAGCCAATGACTTCAGTTACATTAAAGATAGCATAGGCAACTTTGGCTTACTTTTAGCACCCCTAGCATTCTGTTAGTAAAACCAAAAGTTAAACTTATGTCCTCACTGTACATTTGTCTTTTTAACACTTTAACTATTGAAATGTCTCCTTAGGCTTTATTAGTTTCTACAGGAGTGATTCATCACTAAATTAAACAAATCAGCTGTGTTCACGATCTAAAACATGCAGGAAACGTGCTGGAAGCAGACTCCAGCTCCAGGCATGTCAGCTCCAGTTGTACTAGGTCAACAGGACTGGCACTCTAAAGTTGCAAGTGAAGCATTCTGGCCACAGAGGGTCTGAGTGACATTTCATTTCATTGTCCCTGTAAAGGGCCAGAGGGGGGCAGAACTGAATGGTATAAACCAAACAGCAGAACTTGCGTAATATCAATGAGGCATTGAATAGATAACAAAAGTGGTCAGCCAGGAATGACTAAGCAAGTAAGATCATTGATTAAACCAAGAGTGGAAGGTGACTAAAACTGATGCAGTAAGAGCTGCTGCAAATGAAGCATTAATGAACAGAAATTCAATTCTCTGAGTAGGTAGAAAGGTTAACCAGGAGTTACTAAGTGTAAGGTGACTTAAACTAGAGCAGAAAATGAAATAAGGCATTGAGTAGATAACAAAACGTGGGAAGCCAGGGATTACTAAGGTAGTGAAAAACATTGATTAGGCTAAAGGTGGAAGGTGACTAGAACTGATGCAGTAAAATCTGGTACAATGTACTACAACAAACATTTGTGACTGCAATTAGTAAACAACTGTGTGCATAGCATGCCTTTGAAGTTAAAGTCCCATTAGTCATCATACATGGGTAAAATTACATCTCTGCATTTGACCCATGCCCTGGGGGAGCGGTGAGCTGCAGACATGGCCGAGATCAGGAGCTATTTGTTGGTTTAAGCCCCCAATCCAACCCCTTAATGCTGAGTGTCAAGTGGGGAGGCATTGCGTAAAGTTTGTTATATCTGGCTGTCAAATGAATTGTTGTCTCACACAGCTGATGTGGCTGAGCTTGGGTTGAATGACGCCACTAAGGCCCTGTGCACACGTAGTTGGGTATCTCCTAAAACAAAGATATTTTCTACGATTCGGCCTGTCGTCCACATGAAAAAGCAGATCTTACACAACGAAAACATATTTTTAAAAACTCCGGCCAACGTGATGATTTGCGTTTTCTCTGTGATTTATTGTCGTGTGATTGTTCAGTAAAACAATGTTGATTTTATATTGCATCATCAAGTTGACGCAGTGATAGCTTGCTCCTGTTGTATTGTTGTGTATCCCCCCCCCCCCCCACCACCACCACCACACACACCTTTTGTCTCTTCCTTTCTATTTCACCACTGTGTGTGGTCGGAATTGGAAAACATTCAAATAAAGTTTTAAGTATCAGGCGTGACATTAAAAGCAGATGCTTTGATGCTCCACCTGAGAGTAAATCTGTAAGGCTTGTCACCAGCATTCAGACATCAATTCTGTTTGCTTCACAGCCAGACAGGACACGGGGAGGGGGAATAAATAAATAAATAAATTCAGTCTTAAAAATTGCTAGTATCATCTGGCTGAATGTATCACAATATATCATGTACGTATCATCTCCCCTGTATCGTATCGCCAGAATTTCACCTATACACATCCCTAGTATGCATGTCAGTTTGTTTCAGCTGCCCACCTTAGTTGCTCCTCCATATAATCGTGACCCTCTATATAATCGTGACCAGCATAGCAGATTAGCTTCACTGCAATACCCATTTCAATCATAAAAATAGCTGCAGAAAATACACCAGTCCCTTGTCAGCTGAAGGCCATGGTCACTTCACTTTTTTCTGCTCGACGCAGCCTGGTAAAAATGCTAATTAAATGCTAATTGGTGTAGACTGTCAGTGCAGAACTAATGTTGTAGCTGAGAGTTGAGCTGAGGTGAAGGGTTTGTTAATGACACCGAGCAGCCAGCTAAACTCTGCTATTAGCTCTGCTGGGTGCTCTGTCATTCCAACACAAGGCTCATTAGGAAGTCTTCGTTCTGTGTGGGGTGACGAGCTGGGATTTGTCAAGACATAACGAGTGGGCTTAACCTTTTCAGAGAATATCACAGTTGTACGCATCTACATACTTTCTGTCATCCTTACTTTTTTGGTTTGGTGCAAAGACCTAAAGGTATGCAGATACTTTCCAATACAAATGAGAGAAGAAGAAAAAGAAGAAAGTATAATTTCTATAGCGCCTCTCAAGATAGAAATCACGAGGCGCTTCACAAAAACAAAAAATGTAAAAATATAAAAAGGCATTTAGAAAATGTTGGAAAATATATTTAAAATGAGCAAAAATAGGCAATTGTGATTATAAAAATGTTACGAAAGAGAGAGTGATTAGGAAAGAGGGAAATCAGTGGATCCTGAGAAAGGTGGAATAGGTGGGGAGAGCAGAATAAGGAGAGAGTTGTGAAGAAGGTCATACAAAAGCCAGTGTGAACAAGTGAGTTTTCAGCTGCTTTTTAAAGGAGACCACTGAGTCCACTGATCTCAGGCTCAGGGGGAGAGAGTTCCAGAGTCTGGGGGCCACAGCAGCAAATGATCTGTCACCTTTGGTCTTTAGCCTGGTGCTGCACAACCAGTAGGCTTTGATCACTGGACCTCAGGGACCTGCTGGGGGCGTAGGGACTAAGAATGGTGCTTGTCCATGTAAGGCCCTATAGACCAGAACCAGGATCTTGATATGAACCCTGAAGTTGACTGGCAGCCAGTGAAGCTGGAGGAGAAGCAGGGTGATGTGGGTGTGTTTGGAGAGAGAGATGTAAAACAATAAAAGATACGTATGTGTCGAGTTACAGAATAAAGTTACTTCTGTTTGTTAATTGATTTACTTTTTAATGAACAGTTTGTGTTGTTAAAGCTGCTGGTGACAAAGCATCTTACTGCACACGTGCAAGGAAAGCAGAGTCAGCGGAGAGAGCTAAACCAGTAGTCTCATGAAGGGGTGGGCAATATGGCCTCAAATCAATATTACGATATATTGGGCAGTTCATCTTGATAACAATAGACAATAGTTACTTAATTAATAAGCACAAACACAAACTTTAGCAGCACAAACCAGCATAAGCATAGCACAAATGTTTGACTCCAGCTCCCGCCAGGAGTATCCTGCTGTTGTGTCCTTGGGCAAGACACTTCACCCAACTAACCTGTGTTAGTGGTGGTCAGAGGGGCCGACGGCGCCAAATGGCAGCCTCTGTCAGACCTCCCCAGGGCGGCTGTGGCTACAAGTAGCTTACCATCACTAGCAGTGTGTGAATGTGAGAGTGTGTGAAAGCGTCTTTGGGTGTCTAGAAAAGTGCTATATAAGTTCAATGCATTATTATTATTATTATTTCTGTGTCCTGTGGCCCATGACCTGTGTCAGCCCGGTTCTAGATGTGGCCTTGCTGAGTTATCTGTTGCAAGGTGCTCGGCTGTCTGGGAGGTGGTCTGAGTTGGTTCTGGGCTCTGTGGTGGCTGCTGGTTTCCTGGTGCTTTGGGCAGTTCCAGAGTGCACCTGATCCTTGGAGGTCTCACACTTCACATCCCAGCACATGCACAAACACATGCTTGTTGATGATTGTTGTTCATGGTTTACATGTTTATAGTTGTTCATCCCACATTTTCTTGATGATTCTTAGAAATGTTTCTTTACAGGTGCAGCAGCTGGTTGCTGTTTTTATGTTGGTTTCCTAGTTGTTTTTATTTTTCTCTCTTATTCACTTGTTTATCCTCTATCAACCCTCTTTATTCCAGATTGGTTCAGCATTTACATGCTGATGTGGCGATACACAACCCAAACCAATATTACTCAAGGGGAACCTCGTACACAAAAGGCTCCTCTTGATAGAGCGAATCTGTTCAGCACATTCTGACAGACCACCATTCTTCTGTCATGTTGCTGTACAGGACATTTTTAGAGTTTTTCTTTTTAAAGATAAATAGTATTACATTTATAGAGCAATACTTCACATTATCATTTTCCCACTCTTTTTGTTGTTTTTCAACAAAGAATGACACATTATTTAAGTTTATGTTTTTTTTAGCACACAAATATCTATCTGTAAAAAATATCTACAAATATCTACAAAGCTATATTTACATAACAAGTATGATTGGGTTTTGCAACACGGCAGCCTCTAAGGTTTATATTAATAAGATTTTTAAACCAAGTAAAGTTAGTAAAGAACACATTTCTATTGGCTGCTAAGAAACTGTTGGACTTAAAACAGGCCTGTTGTAGAAGTAACTTGGCATAAATGATTCTTCCTTCCATTTTTGTCTTAACCAAAGAAATTCCAGTAATTGAGCAAAAGCATTTATTGTTTTACATCATATTTTATAAAATAACAGGACACAAAGTGTCGGTACAATAAAAAAACTTAAAATAATTAAAGGGGCCCAGAGAGCTGCAGAGTGAGTGGAACATTGTGTTGTGAAGGAAAAGCAGAGTTGCCAACAGCGTTATGGCTTTAGATAAATTATATCAACACATTAGCTATAACAGTCAGGGATATGGTTATCCTGTTTGCCTGAAAATAAATTTGTCCTAAAGGCCAAATTCAAAAGCAGCGAGACTCCCACCTGGAAGTCTTTCACTGCTTTTGGAGCTGGCCATTAAGACAATCGGCAATTTTAGTTAAAAAATATAGTTTCCCCTATTTGTGATTTAAACTTTGTCTGACAAAAATATCCCTGGACTGTCATGTCTGATGTGAGGATGCACAACAACTGCACCATTTAAGCTAGAAATAAATGTAGCCATAATACTGTTGACAAACCTCCTGGCCTTCTCAATTTTAGCAGGTTTTACACCTGCCCTCCATCTACACCTTTGGGTGATGGATGACATGATGATCATCATTTGAGGGTGTAGAAGGTGAAGCCGGTGCAGGACCAGCTTCGCACTGCTGACCACCCCCATTTCATTGCCACCACAGTGGATGAGAAGGACATCAGGAGCTGCTATTCCTCGCAGGGAGTGGAAAAAGAAGGGGAGAAGGTCTTTCCACCTCAGTCCGCCCCAACCGAACCAGGAGACACGGACGTCAGGGAGGTCTAGGTTGTCTCCGAGTGTCTCTGCAGCTCTCTGGGCACCGCACCTCACGTAGTTGTCTCCAATGATCCAAATCGCTATGGAGAAAAAAATAACAGCTTTGGCCTAGCTGTTTAAAGTACAAAACCATACATGAAGTGGTCAAAACAGGTCCTTGGTACATAGACTTGCTGCTTTGTGTAGCTGATGTTGAAGACACACAAGCTGCCATGGTGACCTTTTAACAGATCTAAGAAAAAAAAATGTAGTAAAAGAATGAAACTTAAAAACTCCCAGACCTCATTTCATGAGTGCTAATCAGCTATGGCTGATTTACTGTTTGGATCACAGTGAGTTACACAGATTCTAATATGTTTTTATTTCTATTATACATACATACTTTTTAATTATTATTTTCACATGACTGTTATTGGGCTCTCTTGTTCTGGTTCTCATGATAATTCTGTTTCTTCCAGTAAGTTATCTTGTGCTTACTTCATCTGTATAATGTCTCTATACTTTTGGTGAATTGTATTGAGTCCAGAATAAAGGCTAGTTGGCTGTACAAGATACAAACAAGTATTACGTTTTAGAAATATATTTAGCCTGCTAATTTATCTCAAGTACTAATAACTACCATATTTTCCAGACTATAAGTCGCACTTTTTCATAGTCTGGCTGGTCCTGCGACTTATACTCCGGAGCGACTTATATACCAAATTAGGGTTGTCACGGTATGAAAATTTAACCTCACGGTTATTGTGACCAAAATTATCACGGTTTTCGGTATTATCGCGGTATTTTTTAAACGGTGTTGCATATGTTCAGAAAGCATTGATAGTCCTGTTCTACACAAACTGAAATAGTTCTGAAAAGGTTTAACAGTGTTTATTAAACCTAAAATAACACAAAGCCTTAGCAAAAGTGCAACTTTTCACAAGTAAAGGAACAAATAGCTTATTTTTCTGGAACATGTTACAGTAGTCAGTGCAGGTTTAAATTATACAAATCCAAACATTCAAAACATAAACAATATGTAAACAAATCAAAGAAACACCACTTGTTTTCTCATATACTTGTTTTCTTCATTATCAAAATGAAAATCTAAAACTCCAGTCCACACTTGACTTGAGCACTGTACAAGTCAACCTTAAAAAATATGTATTTAAAATAAATATCCACTTTAAACAAATTACTAAAATAACTACTACACTATGTAATCAAATCCAAATGTTCAAGTATAAATGGCATTGAATAAGTAAACAAATTCATGACAAGGAACTAATTGTATATTTCTCTTCATCATCAACAAATAAGATGCTTCATCCAGCAACAGGGTGTCCGTGACACGGTTTAAATGCTGGCAGAGGACGCTGCGGCTGCAGTATATAGTGACTCGTTGCATTCTCCCTCAGCCAAAAGTCCTCACGTCATGCATTTAAGCTAAAATGCTAATGTTAACTTACCTTGCACTGGCTGTGGAGACGTGGGTGATCGTCACGCAGATGTGCCATGAGATTTGAAGTGTTGCTGCCTTCTGCAGACACTTGTTTCCTGCACGTTCTGCAAACGGGATAGCCGTCTTCTATTAACTGTCCCTCAGCATTTTTCAGAAATCCCAAATATGCCCATACTTCCGATTTAGTCTTCTTTGAGGGCTGATGGATGTCCTGGGCGCTGCCGTCGCCTCCTTCGGCCATTATTTCAGCTTCAAAGTTTTGGTGCCGTTGCAAATTAAAAAGTGCGTGTGCGCGCAGCGGGAACTTCAGCTGAAGCGACGGTGGCTGGTAAGGGTCATCGCGCCGAAACCGCGGCCACGGTAAACCCACCGAGATAATATAGTTTTTTAAAAACTGGACGGTTATTTTTATTGTCAACTTTTTTACCGGGGTTTACCGCTATGCCGGTTACCGTGACAACCCTATACCAAATTATGTAGGCTATACCGTGCTGTTGCTGCGGGCCGGCTCCGGACCAGGAATGAGCTCTCCTGCCCCGCTGGGAATAAAAATCACACAGTCATCACCTGCTGGAGCCATGTTGTGCGCCGTTGCGCACTGGATCCGGCCCAGGTTTCAGCTCCTCTGCCCCGCCGTCACGTGCTGCAGCCTGTGGCGCGCTGCTGCGAGCCAGCTCCGACCCAGGAATGAGCTCCCCTGTCCCGCTGGGAGGGTTTCAAACACTGCCATCCTCTGCTGCAGACCGTGGCGTGCTGCTGCGCCGGCGTTGTTTATTTTGTTATTGTTACTGGTACTTGTCTTGCAATGTGAAACGCTTGGTCTCAGATTTTGTAAGAAAAATAATACAATTTCCCCCCAAAATGCGACTTATAGTCCAGTGCGACTTATATATGTTTTTTTCTTCTTCATTATACATTTTATGGCTGGTGCAACTTATACTCCAGAGTGACTTATAGTCCGGAAAATACGGTACGTTAAAAAATATTGAAAACTTACTCAAAGCAAAATATATTTTCATTAAGGAAATAACTTATAAACTTACCGATTTAATACTTTTTTATTCACAGAAAGATAGTTTTCATGAAAAAGCGCCGCAAACCTCCACACAAATTCCGTGTGAGCTTCAGGTCGCTGGTGTTCCACAGAGTTAGCTCCGGTTGTAGCTAGGTTGCTACCTCCATTAGCTTAGCTCCCACCTCCGCGTTAGCTTTGGGTTAGCTTCAGGTTAGCTTGTAGCTAGTTCGACCAGGTGTCGTCATTTGATCCCAGCCTTACAGCCCCACCCTCAGCTCCACCCCTCTTCCCTTTTGTGGAATTGTCTGGGCTTGACGGAACCTGTGACACGATCAAAATGGCGGTGGTGGCCACCTCCCATTTTTCCGCAAAAACGTGTTATTGGAGCCTATGGAAACCCATTGTCCATATATATATATATATATATATATATATATATATATATATATATATATATGTGTGTGTGTGTGTGTGTGTGTGTGTGTGTGTGTGTGTGTGTGGATGGTAACTACTCACAGTTATGGCGTTTAAAGCGTGCCACAACCCGTGCACGCGCATTGGGTCCACGGCGCGCGTGTGAACGGGACTCGCGAGCGCAAATATACATGGCAGCGCGCGTGTGAACGGGACTCGCGAGCGGAAATATACATGGCGAGAGTCATTTGTGCACTGAGAGGGAGCAAACTGTGTCTGTGAGCGCACAAGGATGTGCACAAGTGACAAACCTGCGTGCGCGCGTTGTCAACGAGCACACGGCAGAGGAAAACGTGCGCGCCCCCGGAGGATCCAGGTTCGAGTCCGGCCAAGGAAAATGCAGTAGATGTCATGTTAACTTTTCTTAATTTCAGGTATTTTACAGTTGTGACCGTTCAACTGTCATTAAACGTCCGAATGTTTGCTGGGCAGTGTTTTAAAAAGTGCACATAAGCTAGATGGTTTTAACCATATAAAATTACATTTTTTGTGATACTGGAAAAATACATACTGAAATAAAACTACTGATTGAAAACTTTATGACTGTGGTTGTACAATATATGACTCACTAATACACTGCAAACTCCCTTAGAGTGGGGCTTTCAGAGAGAGAGAGAGAGAGAGAGAGAGAGAGAGAGAGAGAGAGAGAGAGAGAGAGAGAGAGAGAGAGAGAGAGAGAGAGAGAGAGAGAGAGAGAGAGAGAGAGAGAGAGAGAGAGAGAGAGAGAGAGAGAGAGAGAGAGAGAGAGAGAGAGAGAGAGAGAGAGAGAGAGAGAGAGAGAGAGAGAGAGAGAGAGAGAGAGAGAGAGAGAGAGAGAGAGAGAGAGAGAGAGAGAGAGAGAGAGAGAGAGAGAGAGAGAGAGAGAGAGAGAGAGAGAGAGAGAGAGAGAGAGAGAGAGAGAGAGAGAGAGAGAGAGGTTCTTGCCTCATTAATGAATTGTTTATTTTTTTCAGTATTTAATTGACAAATTATCCTTTCAAATAATTAATTGATGAGTCTCTCTCTCTCTCTCTCTCTCTCTCTCTCTCTCTCTCTCTCTCTCTCTCTCTCTCTCTCTCTCTCTCTCTCTCTCTCTGTGTGTGTGTGAGTGAAAGCCCCACTCTAAGGGAGTTTGCAGTGTATTAGTGAGTCATATATTGTACAACCACAGTCATAAAGTTTTCAATCAGTAGTTTTATTTCAGTATGTATTTTTCCAGTATCACAAAAAATGTAATTTTATATGGTTAAAACCATCTAGCTTATGTGCACTTTATAAAACACTGCCCAGCAAACATTCGGACGTTTAATGACAGTTGAACGGTCACAACTGTAAAATACCTGAAATTAAGAAAAATTAACATGACATCTACTGCATTTTCCTTGGCCGGACTCGAACCTGGATCCTCCGGGGCGAGAGTCACCCGCCCTCCCAGCTGAGCTATGCCAGCAACTACTGAATATCAGACTTTTTTATATAGATAGGGGTAAAGTGCGGGGTAAACTAACCAGTCAGAGGACAGAGAAGATCTGCCACAGGCCACGCATCCAGAGTGCCAAAAGCCCTTACAGCCAAGCGAGCAGGAGTCAGAAACCGAGAGCGCAGAGAGGCTGCCGAGCGCGCACAGAGGCTGCCGCGCGCGCACGTTTTCCTCTGCCGTGTGCTCGTTGACAACGCGCGCACGCAGGTTTGTCACTTGTGCGCATCCTTGTGCGCTCACAGACACAGTTTGCTCCCTCTCAGTGCACAAATGACCTCTCGCCATGTATATTTTCGCTCGCGAGTCCCGTTCACACGCGCGCTGCCATGTATATTTGCGCTCGCGAGTCCCGTTCACACGCGCGCCGTGGACCCAATGCGCGTGCACGGGTTGTGGCACGCTTTAAACGCCATACACAGTCACCTGGGCAAAAGAAACTGACAACTCTTTTTCCGTTTGAGCCCTTGTAGATCACAAAGCTGAGGTCTTTTAAAAGCATCTCCAATATGAATTCTACTCTACTGTTTTAGGTGTCTCACTTTGGGTTTGGCTTAAGGACTTTGAAGTGATAGGCAGTCGAGGAATTGGTAACACTGGTATTTGTTTTGGTGCTTTCTTCTGTGTGCTGGGGACTGCTGTGTATTATTTTTGATTGACATCTCCCTCTTGTGGATGCACAACTATATTGGTCAACACTCTAGGCTCTCATTAAAGGGACATTATGGAAGTTTGACAGCCAGAACATGTATAGAAATAATAAATTTATTCTTCATGCATTCTCCTGCAATGCCCTGGTCCTGTAGAATGAGCCCTGGTATTTTTACTGTGATTGCCTGTTTTTCTGTAAAATCACAGAAAAAGAGAGCTGCTCGGGTCGAGCAGCTCTCACGCTCACACGTGAGCGTTCACGCTCAGGCATAGCCCATAGAATTTGCTATCCATAGCTTTAGTCTTGGCCGCTATTCCTAACGCCTAATGACAAAGCTAGCTACATTTCTGAGGACCCTTAGCTACTTACTGTAGAACTTTCTTCAAGATATTTCCTGCAAATTAGCAACAAAATTGCCATTTTTGCTCCGAACTGTTCTTTGAACATTGTTTCAGCTGTCGTCAAGGATATAAATGTTACAGATCAAAAGTTCATTGCTGGCGCTATAGCTCACCTGGTAAGACGTCAGACTCTCGTGCGGGAGACCCAGGTTTGGTTCCGGGGTTAACATAATTTATTTAGAGTTTCTGTTTTACATTAATGGTATTTTTTTTTACAGTAAGATGCTCAAATTTTTATTTGAGACTCACCGAACGGCATTGAATTCACAGATAAAAAAGATGTGGGTTCAACTTCCATTTTGGAACAATTTTTCAAGCAAGGAAAGGGAATGAACTGAGCATGCAGGACTGACCCATCATAAACCGTTGTCTGTGCTGAAGAGAATGGTACACAACCAAATTATTTAATTAATTAGCTGTGTGTTCTTCTGTCCTCCGGGCCCCACACACACACACACACACACACACACACACACACACACACACACACACAAGGGACTGTCTCAGCTGTTATTTTCGTTAAGGAGTGTGCACGTACAGCATGCGCGCCTCGTGGACGAGCCTACTATTGAAGCTGCTATTACACTTTTGGCCTGAGGGGGCAATCATGAGCATAAAAATTCAAAACTCTGTAAAGTCCCTTTAATGATTCATTTTGCTGTAGAGGCCAGGGGAGGGAAAGGTGAAAGATATTGTACCTACTTTATATCACAGAACAGGGTCAGATAGTTAAAATTTTAAGTTACTTTAAAACATTTCAACTGTGTATCTCAGCTTTAATGGTGGGACCATACTCACTGCTAGTTCTCTATTTTGTTCATATTTAGTGGGAAAATCGCACTTTAAATCAAAGTTTTGCTTTTGTTTTGCATTACAGGTGATAGCTGCCTATGACTTCACTGCAAGGGGAAACCATGAAGTCTCCCTTCGGGTCGGTGAACCGGTTTGTGTTCTGGAGCCTTATGACAAACGGGGGAACCGAGAATGGAGCCTGGTGGAGGCCATAAGTGGTCAAAGAGGCTACGTACCCTCCAATTACCTCTCCATGAAGCCTGTCGAGGCAAGGCCACCTGGCTTCGTCTTCTGATAGGAGGGGGCACAGGAGCAAGTAAACAAAAACAGTGATATGTTATATTATATATAATATATTATATTATTTGCTTATAGTGCTGCAGCTGCTAAATGAACAACAGCATACATGTAGATTTTGACCTTTTTTCATGTCAAAACCTAATTTCAACTAGATATCAGTGCAAATATGTGGTGGCTGCCTTGTTGTTAGTTTGAACCCAGCTGGAACATTTTGAAACCAATCTTCACTGCCTCGTTAACAGTGATTCTTGTGCAAACAGGTGCATTGAACATTTAAAATCCTTGGAGAAATTGATTTAAACCTTTTGGTCAGGTCTCACACCTTTTCTACAAACATTAGAAATATGTTATTTGAACTTGTTAATAAAATATTTACAGCAGTAAATATTCACTAGAAGTTAAACAGTGCAATGAAGTTTAAAGTAAATTAGTTTATTCCTCTTTTATGCACCTGCTTTCAGAAATAGATGTTGATAGTTCTTGTTTTTATTATGTTACATGGAAGCTGCCTGCTGACTGAACGTCATGTGCTCTGGTTAAACATCAGCCATAATGTGTGCAATAGGAAGTGTTTGAGGTGTTGCTACATATTTGTGATGCATTACCTTTTTTTAAGACTTTAGCTCAACATAACCATTGTCTTATTTTTGATATATGTGACACACTGGATAACATGAAGGTCACATTGTGTCGTTTGACCCGTAGACTCTAAAGGAAGCATAGCAATCTGCTTTTGTTATTTGAAGGATAATCTTGAAGGTGCTGTGCATGTTCTATAAAGTGCCATAGGATAGCTCAGGATGCTCATCTGAGCTGAATGTAAGGAGAAAATTGTTCAGATAATCTTGACTTATTTCCCACGATCCTCAGCGGGAAAGAAGGACACGGGGAAAAGAGATGGGATGTTCTCATTAGAGGGTTTCTGTGTTAGTGGGATAAATACAGCAGTGAGACACAGAAAGTAAAGGGTGTGTGTAACCTCTGATATGAAACTGTGCTGACAGGTGCTTATGTGTGTGTGTCGTCTGCTCCTCCACCTGGAAGCAGCAGCATCAGCGCTGTATAGAGACTGACTGGGACACAGCACTGTCATCATTGCAGTCTCCGTAATGTGATGTAAAATATCTCAAGGGCTAAAGAGAAGGAGCAGGGACGTAAAAAACAAAGTGAAGTAGAAATGCTTTCTGAGAGGAGGACTGATGGAGGTTGATAGTGTTTTCACCGTTTCAACCCTCGTTACATTAGAAAGCTGATTCCTCCGTTGCATGTTTCACTTAACAAGGTGTAAATTATCTGTATGAAATGGACCAGACAGGATGGAGGCGAGTCAGGCGACCTACTTCTGTATTCATATGCACCTAATAATAGTTGTTGCCATGGATACGGTTCAATCAATGCAGACAATGTCTCTGTAGCTTTTTCTTCAAGTTGACTGGACCCCTGAAAATATTCTCCCACAGCAGCATAATAGATCAGTTCAGCTCAACTCAACAAAAATTACGAAACATGCGTTATTGCAGAAGATGGTTTAAATTACTAAAGTTTAATGAAATCATCAACCTGAAATGTTTTACACGTTAACAAACAGAGCCTAAAAGTATTTATGCACTCTGAAGACTTGAAATGCTGAATGAACTAAACCAAGTTATGTCATCTGGTTCCACTAAACCTAGTTTCCTAAATGTTAAGAGTGAAATACATTTACTTTTAACCGAACAACATATAAGAATGTATATTGCTCTTTTTAAGCAATTAGGTTTGATGGGGCCATTTGACATAGCATGGTTAATTCAACAATCTGTTTTTTACAGTGTACTTGTGTTATGGAAAGTGAATTGGTATGGAAGTAGAATCACTTGTTTCTTAAGATTGACAATTTCCTTTTGCTTTAAAAATTTTAAGTAAAAAAAAATGTACAACACAATCAGGCAACTAGACCAGCGGTATTCAATTCCAGGCCTGGAGGGCCGGTATCCAGCATCTTTTACTCGGTTTCAACACACCTGATTTTTTCAATCAGCAGGTGATTAAATGACTTCTGCAGAGCCTGGTGAGCTGCTGCACAGGTGATTCAACCACTAAATCTAATGTGTGGGAGCAGATAAACAACTAAAACGTGCTGTATACCGGCCCTCCAGGACTGGAAGTGGACATCCATACTATCGTTGCTGTAGTGCTACAGCTATAAACCAGCATTACAATGACATCATGTGGACTTTTCCCACAACTAAGTCTTCATCAACCATTTAGATGAAACGTATTTGAGCTCATTCCGTAGCGTCTCAAACTACTTTGGTTTTATGCCGTTTCTCCTGCGGATGTGGACCAGAGGGGAGGAGGGTCAGACTCCGAGCTGCTCAGCTGGAGTTCAGCTCTTCCCATCAGTCTGAATGTCAGAAAGCAGCAGAGCAGCAGGAGGCGCTGAGGGAGCATGTGCAATAACACTTACAAAATACCACAATAGCAAATGTCCTAGAGGTTCAGAGGGAATAACTGGAAAATGCCTCAACCTGAGAACATTTTACCCCTTCTTACCTCTTCAGAGGCCCTTTTATCATGGTTGGATGAATAAATGTAATCATTCAAAACAGCTTCTGTAAAACAGCTGGGAGCTAATCTTGACTATGTGAATGTTTAAATTCCTACAGATGACAAATTAACGTTTATTTTTCATTTATTTGGATAAACCATGTACATAATGTTAATACTGAGCTATTTTTTGGATGAGGTCTGAAACCACATGCCCAAAACATGATTCAATATTAGATTTAACTCATGAACATCACCAAGGCCAAAATATTAGAAATGATTGTTTTCATACCACATGTCCACCACTAGATGGAGGAGGTGACTCACGTTATTTGTGTTTTATGAGAGCTTTTCTTGTTTACTTTGTAATTGTCAAAGTGGGTTTATTTGCTTTTTATATGAACATCATTACCTTTGTTAGTATTTACTCTGACATAACATGAGAGCAAAATTAAAGGACATTCTGTACATTTTGTTCATACTGTTTACTTTTCATTAAGCAGCTTTCAAACAACTGTAGTTTTACAACCTGGTTCTGTTTGTAATTTATTGTTATGTATTTGTGTTAAACCCTGGTGTGATTTTAACTTATTGGAGGCTGCAGGGCCACCGGTCCTGAGGTGAAGCATGAAGTCCTTTAAGTGTTGCCAAAGTGGTGATGTTGAGGTGTTTTACTCACACGTGTGTTCACACAGCAGATGGGATTTTGTGCTGTGCAGCAGCTGTGATCCGACTGCGTGACTATAATAAAAACAACTCTCAAACCTCTTCTATGTGCTGGCCTCATTTTACCCAAGAGATGGACGTTTAGGTGGTGAGTACAAACGAGTATTAATGAGTGGGAATTCTAGCCAGGTTTGTTTGTGTGTTTGTCAGTTTATTAAATAATGGACTACTTGTAAATTCTTAGGTCATGTACACACGTAGCCAGGCTTTTGGATACCAAATGTCCTCACCTGCCTGTATAGAAAAAACACATGGGCCCACACCACCTCCTGTTCAGCACAAAACAAAGTCCAATGTATCATGAAGCGTATTCATGGACATGCCCTGCCTTTAGGCGGCAGTAGTTCTCCAAATTGTTGACAACTTTGCTGAAAAACATTCCTTGGACGTAGAATAACTAGGTGTTGGGCAGTAATCATCCTTCATGTCGTCCTTTGCCTGTAGTCTACACAGAGTGATAATTAAACTTGTAAAAACGAGCAAGAATACACGGGTTAGGTTGGAGTTTTGATAGAATGGTAGACAATGGTAGAGTTAAAATGTATATTTTGCCCTGTTAGTATTTTTTCTTCCCACACCCTATACCCACTCATGCTATAAAATGAACTACACAACAGGATTATCTTAAACATAAGAGAGTAAATCTCCTCTGACTTGGCATGGCCTCCAGATCTTCCATTTTACCTGAACAAGGGTGGAGGAAAACTTCATAATGTGAATTTTACAGATATTGAGCTAAAATGTCATATTAGCTGTGCATCAATACCATCCCAGAGTGCTAAGCACGATAAAACACTTAATTGCATTCCTCTAAGGAATGTTAAACCTATAATTTTTTATATTTGGGTTGCCACTGAATCTATTTCGGTGTGATGTGTTTTTACCCTCTACCACTGTTCTAAACGTCAGCTCCTACAGACTCCGTGTCATTTGAGAATAGATTTCTCTTCCCCGGTAGAAACCTGTGGTGGCAGATTCTTAGACTAGAAATGTTTGCGGAGTAAACGGCTCCTTTCGTGTTCCTGCCTCTGCAGTGTGAGCAGGTCTCATAGCCACACTGGGATGATTGTTTATACAGAAGCTGGTTCATTTCTTCACTTGTATTATTACTACCTTGTAGTTTATTAGATTTGTTCACATCCCACTTACTATTGTTTTCTCCAAATGTTGAAAATCAAAAAACGAGTCATTTTACTTACTTTACGTTTGGGCATTGAGGAGGCTTTACCTTTCCATTTGTCTAACGTGCACCATTCGTGTGTTCACACAACCATTTGGCCTGAACACCTAGTTTGTGTTTATAAGTTACTTGCCGTCCTCTCAGCATCTAATTTCATATTTTCTAGGTCGACATCACTCAGCAAAAACTGCCATCAAGCATTCGGAAGCAGCTGGCTCATCTTTTATTAGCATCTCTTCAATTGATTTTTAGGCTGACTCTATTTAGGTTATTGATAAAGAGGCAAGTTAAGAGATGCTAAATGGAGAGCGAAGCAAAAACATCCCAGTATTGATTTGTATTAAAAGGGAAAAATACACAAGATGACAAATATGAATGATATTATTGCACAAACAAGAGGGGAAGGAATGCATTGTGTTTGAGCTGATCTGCAGAGTAACAGAGCAAACGTTTTGTTGAAGAAACCCACAGTTAGACTTGCACTTAACTCAGTTTTTTACTTAATCTTCAAAGAGCTAATGCTTCTTGCAAATCTCTCTCAACAGTATTGATATTTTAACTGTAGGAAACTTAGAGGTTCCAGTCAGTATATGGATCGTCTTTGAGATTCAACCAAGACTCCACAAAGTCTAAAGCAGTGGTGTCCAAACTTTTTAAAAGGCTATAATCATCAAGTTTAAAGGCCTCGTGGCTCGACGTGTGGCAACCGTGGCACAGGAGTTAAGTGCTCGCCTTGTAATCGGAAGGTCGCAGGTTCGAGCCCCTCTCTGTCTGTCTCTGTCGTGTCCTTGGGCAAGACACTTAACCCACGTTGCCTGCTGGTGGTGGTCGGAGGGACCAGTGGCATCAGTGCTCGGCAGCCTTGCCTCTGTCAGTGCGCCCCTGGGCAGTTGTGGCTACATCGTAGCTTATCCCCACCAGTGTGTGAATGTGTGAATGACTGATTGTGTTGTAAAGCATCTTGGGAGGTTCCAGGACTCTAGAAGGCGCTATATCAAATATAGGCCATTTACCATTTACAAAATCTTCATTTGTTTATTAGAAAAATGCATAAACACATAATATTTATGTTAATTTACACTGCTTAGAAATAGGCCTAGAATAGGCATATTTATAAAAATCTGATCATAAAAGTTCTTTTTACATCAGCAGCCTACTGAGGGCCACCCAATCACTCCAAGTGTTGCTTTTTAGATACGCCTGGTCTAAAGTCTAACAATATTAATAGAAAAACAACAGAATACCGTTTACCTAATAACTAATTTTACGTGCAAAAAGACAGATTTAATTTTCCTACAACAAACACTGGGAGTCAGTTAATTAAAATCCTCCATCAGAATTTTTCTACAGTTTTTTGGCATCTAAAAACCAGAAGACGGAGATGTTTGCGTGGTTTTGCACCATCTGTCCCCATTGTGATTTAGAGTTGCAAAAAAGATTGGTTTAAAAATGATTCATAATTCATTGAAAAATTCTATTCCTTGATTTAACAGACAGATTAATAATCATGACACATTTAGTTTCTACATATTTGTAATTCTCCATCTGAGAAGGAGCACAGTTATGTAAAAAGTGCTGGAACTGACTGGACATTTTTCAGTCTTCTGCACAGGAACACGGGGACCACAGCTGCAGATTGTGTTTTTTTCTCAGAGCCCAGAGCTTCCAGTGGAATCTGAGCAGACGAAATTGTGTCTGAGCCGTCTCCACAGAGAGCATTAACGGGCTTCAGGAGGCACTCGAGTGTGAACTGGAGAGCTTGTTCTGAGGCTTTTAAAGGGGCACTTAGAGCACTGTGTGGATGCAGCTTGCACGAGTTAGGATGCTCAAGTGCTCTATGTGTTTTGTGCAGACACGTGCACGCACAAAAATCGGTTTGTATTTGCATTTCTAAGGAGCTAACCTTCTTCTTTGTATTGCGTCTGTGAGCCTCTTACTGAGCAGACTGTTCCAACGTGTGTGTGGCTTTGAACCGAGCATGGAGATGTGAGCATTCATGGGCACAGCACACATCAGCAGCTGCTTGATACAAGGGAGCTCCTTCAGGCACATGGTTGCCTTTAAATGACTGCATGTATGTGTGTGTCAATGAATTAGCCTTAGACCTTAAGAATGTGTGTGTGTGTGTGTGTGTGTGTGTGCGTGCGTGCGTGCGAGGGAGGGTGGGGTTTGCTGCCAATACATGAAATTTTTTCTTTGGGTCTATCATTGCAGGCTTCACCGAAACTCACTCTGGTTTTAGATCTTTTATGGTCGATCCTCTTCTGGGAAGGATAATGACTCAGGTGAGACTCAGGCCCTGTCCAGACGTAGCCGGGGATCTGCCAAAACGTAGATATTTTTCTACGTTTTGGCCTGTCATCCACACGAAAACGGAGTTTTTTCACACGAAAACGGATCTTTTTAAAAACTCCGGCCAAAGTGAAGATCTGCGTTTTCTCCGTTTTGGGTGTCTGCGTGTGGACAGACAAAACCGGAGTTTTAAGGTCCGCAACGCCACTTTCCGCGACAAAAAAATGCTGACATCACGTGTGCGACCTGTGTTTACACTAGCCGACAGCATGGATGTCCTCAGAGCTGCGCTCGCTTTATCAATTGTCCAAGCGCTTTTTGCTTGTTTGTTTTTGCAAGCGGAATTACTGCTCCTTGCGGAAGACCACAGACGAAGGACGAGGTTAAGAACGGGGGAAGTACTGCCGCCTACAGGTCTGGCATGTCCTTAACAACGTATTTATCCGGGTACGTGTGGGCAGAGTTTGTTTTTTAAAATGAGGTGGTGTGGATGCAAGTTTTTGGATGGGCGGATATTCGTTTTTAAAAAAAACGGCTACGTGTGGACTAGGCCTCAGAAGCAGCTGCTTGACTTGTGAGTCTGTGGCCTGTTTGGTAGTTGGTAACCTGCAATGGTGCCCTCTATTGGCTGGTAGATGTAAACATTAAACAGGTTTCGTGCCAAGTGTTTCCGCTCTACACATAAACAGATTGCGTGCGAGGAGGAAGTGAAAACTTGCACAGGAACGAGGAGTAACGACGACGGCTTTGTGTGAAATAATTGACAGTTATGCAGACCAATGGTTCAGATGATCCCCTTGGAAGAAAAAATCCTCCGCTATACCTTTATTGCAGAGAAATAATCGTAATTAAAAAAAAGGTTTATTTTTTTATTGTGGGGATTTAGAAAAATTCTGTCTACTTAGAACAAACGTTAAAATATTGCCTTGATGCAGGGAAATAAGCATAATTAAGTTTTTACGTTTCCATTCCAATTTGTTTAATTTTAAAAATGTATACGTCTACTTCGAACAAACATTGATTAAAACCTGCTTTGATGCAGAAGATTGGGTTTTTGTTTTCATATATATTTGTACTTGGTACAAACAATAATTAAAATCTGCCTAGATGCAGAAAACCAACAAAATTATGTTTGTGTGTGTGTGTGTGTGTGTGTGTGTGTGTGTGTGTGTGTGTGTGTGTGAGTGAGTGAGTGAGTGAGTGAGAGAGAGAGAGGATGAATCATTTTTTTGTACATATTTGTGTGTGAGGCTGGACCTCAACACTGTAGTAAGGAACAGATTGTAAGCTAAAAATATCCCTGCTGCAGCTGAGACTGAGCTAAAAATAGACACAAAACTCACTGCAGCATCCAAAGGACAGCAGAAGAATTGCACTCAAGTGTTTATTAGTGTTGGAAGACAGGAATTTTAGAGTCTTTGATGAATATTTGTATATTTAAAATAAAATGTATAGCTTTTGTTTTTCTTGAGACACGAAAAAAGAAATGTAACAAATCAAGAAATGTCTGAAATTATACAAAAATTAAAAAAGCTAGAAGGAGAAAACAGGACAAGACTCAAAATTAACAATTAAATGCTCTCACCTTCAAATGTCAAATTTTGCCCATCCTTTTTTCCTCAGCATCTGACCTAAATGTGTCATAATTTCCCTCCTGTTAGCTTTCTTTGCCAATGTACCAGATATTTTACAATTAACACTACAGTGAAAAACATGAATAAAGGTTGGTTATTGCTTTACTTACAGGTATTATACACTGCCCGGCCCATTCACTGTGGCATTGTTTCCATAAGCTTCTGCAATGTGACAAGATTTATTTCCATCCAGTGTTGCATTAATTAATTGTGCTCTAACGTCTTTCTTTTTTATGATAAAAAGACAGAGGTTGTAATTTTTGTTGCGAGTGCTTCGTCTAAGGTGGTTGTGGTTGACCTCGGTCGGCTCGCCCCATTCTAGAAATCCAGTGTGACGGGTGTTGTACTGGACGGGGAGCTTGTCTTGGACAAGCAGACCAATGCGGTGATTAAATCTAGTTTCTATCAACTAAGAAGGATCGCCAAGGTAAAGAATTTGCCATCAAAAAATTATTTTGAAACAGTAATTCATGCTTTTATTACATTAAGGCTTGATTACTCTTATTGATAAGTTGTTTCACAATCCCACCTCTCGCATCTTCAGTTGGTGCAGAATGCTGCTGCACGGCTGGTACTCCCTGTCTCAATTTGGCAATTATTTGCACACTTGTGTACTATGCACCCTTACAGCGCACTTTCTTTGTGGTATTTTTTTGCCCTGAGTTCTGCCAGTAAGGCATTCATTCTTTCTAGAGACAACTGCCAATGTATTGATTAAACAAGTAATCCGCACCTTTAAGGTTAGTTTGATAGTAGTCCTGGGTTGGAGGAACTATGTCTCGACCCGACTCCGGATAAGCTGAAGAAAATGGATGGAAGGATGGGTGATAGTAATGATATGCATGGTTATGTTGGTTCAGTGATCAATTTATTTTCCCTTTGCTCCACAGCAGTTCAGACGATAGCATCAGTCTCAGTTAAACTGATGTTAGACTGGTTGTGGTTGTAGACTGTTTTTTTTTTTTTTACATAAATTTTAAATTCTTTTTTCCTTTCAAAAACTACTCAGTTTCACTCTTGCAGCTCAGGACAAAGCAGCTGCATGAGTTTATTTGTCTTCTCAGTGGTCGTTGGGGGAGAGTGGTGTTACGTTCAAAAAGAGGCATCAACACTTTCCCGTGAGGGCAGTTTTAACCCACACCATGTTTCTGTGCAGTATGAATTCTTCATAATGTTGTCTCACAAATACATATCTGGTACACTAAAAACAGCAACTGATTCACACACGGTCATTTATTTTTAAACCTCTGCTCTGTGATGCCATGTTTCTCCAGCTCTAGAAGTAAATTCCTCTCCTCAGAATCTTGGACATGTATCAACAAGGTGCCTTCTGATTTTTATCCTGTGGATGCATGCTCTCTTTGAGTGTTTACGACCATCAAGGACATGCTTACCTTAATGTTATCTGTAATCATCCCAATAATTATCTAATTAATGACTTTTAATAGATTTCAAACTAGGTAAGGGTGATTAGATGTAAGTATCAATCCAACGACAGATTGATTTATTGCCTGTTTGCGAAAGACACATTCACATAAAGCATTTGTTTTTTGAAACATAACAGTGATTGTCATCTCACTATTTATACTAAAACCAAAGGGTAAGCTTCACCTGCCTACAAAGGAAGCCAACATGGAAGTTACAAAAAAGGCAGCCCCCCCCCCCCCCCCCCCCCCCCCCACCACCACCACTAGGGGACTGATCCAGAAAGTTCCCATTGACTCCCATGTTAAAAATGCGAACTTCACAGTAGAAATAATCATGTTTACAGCCTGGTGCAAAAAGATGTTTTAGGTTTAATAGGTCAAGTTTACTAAAATGAAAACTCTGAAGGGGCTGATTTTTATTATTATTATTTTTTTTGGTAACTCATCAGTGTAGACGTAAAGCTTGAAATTATGAATACTTGTGGATGTGTCCTACTGATTGACAGATGAGCTATCAGTGCTAGCTAGCGCTATCTGTTTGCCCCCTGCTTGTTCCAGGGAAGGAATCAGCCTCACATTGAAATGTTACAGCCTAGAAGGCAGAGGGTAGCAGAGTCACTTAACTTCAGTTTTCTGGCTAAAAACACCCTCAAATCTCTGTTAGCTTCAGTTAGCTCTGTTAGCTCATAGCAACACTGGCTTAAAGATTGATGGGTGTCAGTCATCTGCCCCCACCCTCACGGCCTGTTTTCTGCTCCATTTTTATATTTTTCTGGAGTGGCGAGACTTATTTCTGGCCAAAATTACGGTGGTGGGAACCGCCCATTGGGCTTCATTTCAGCTGTTCAGAAACCTAGGAGTGACAATGCGGAGGGTTCGTCCATCTTATTTATACAGTCAATAACTTTTTTATTTTCTTCTCGTGTCCTCTACGGCTGTGAAACGATCACAATTGATGTCGGAGTGCCAAAGAAAAACCTTACAGCTTTACTCCCACAAGGGGAGTGTTACAGACTCAGCTATGATGCCCTGCATGATATCAAAACTTTATTTGAAATGTATTTGGCTGTTTTAAATCCAAACAGATGTGGAGAAGGGAATAAAAGAGAAAGGGAGGAGAGAGAAGGAAGAGGTGGGGGGCAAATTTTCACTAAAATAGACAAAGGATGTACAACAATCTGAATCTCAGCATGTGACATCCCCAAAATCCCCAAACCAAAATGTCGCTGCACCAACAACATGAGGATATATAACAGTAACAATTTAGGCCGAAAAGCACACGGTAATAATTCATAGTGTATTTAGTGCCAACCACAGCCTTAGGTTATGTGTCAAAAATGCCTAACCCCTAGCCTGGCAAGCCAGACTAAATAAATGTATTATTTAGTCTGGCCACGCTCCATTGACGGCTCTCGGTTGTGGGGCGGGTTCTACCGTTGTCCTTCAAATGATCTCCGCATGCTATTGGACAATGAATGTGACATACTCTTGTTTCACTCTGTTGCATCATCCCACCCACCAGGCATATAGAGTGCCCTGATTGGCCCACAAAGCGGATAAAGCTCTGTGATTTGTTCACTAAGCAGATAGGGCACTATGATTGGCCTACCATTATGGACCAATCACAGCTCTTTATGTGTTTGAAACCTCTCTAGAGAGCTGTGATTGGCTAGCCAGAGTCCTGGTAGGAGCTGCTGAGGTTCCAATGGAGCATGCCTAGACCATTCTTTGCAAAGCAAGAATTTGGTCTAGTTCACTAGGCTACCTAACCCCGGTTTCACACTGAAAGCGTCAGTGGCGTGGAATGGCAGCAAAATGTCACTGCTTCAAATAGAATCCATTACAGTCTATGGAGTGTTCCAAACCAGCAGCGACGTGGCAATTTTCTACCGTGTCCCAGAAGCAACGCGGCGATAGGATCAGGTTATATTTTTGCCGCATGCCACTTCTGGGATGCATCAATTTTTGCATTTAACATAAGGCTAGACAGGAAATCACACACAGTTTCAGTATAAAATCACCAGTTAATTTAAAAATAAAAGTACTGCAGCGATGCCATTTCATGTAGCTTACATGTGACCCAACGGTTTATTTACTCACAGCATTGTTCCAGAAGCAGCAGTGTGTTTTCCATGGCTTTACTCCTGGCAGTGGAGAGGAACAACATCATATATGACATCAAACAGTAATATCAAATGTGATTTCTCTCATTTTGGTTTAATGGCAGATTGCATAAACAAATGGTGACCTGAAGTCTCGACTGCCTGGATTCTTACTTTTTCACCTCATCTGTTACTTTTGAGCAGATCAAAGGGATCTCCTGATCGCAAGGCGGAGAACACGTTTCAATGCTGCTTCAGCGAGGTGAAATCACCGCAGCACAGGTGATGAGCTCTGCAGTAGTAGTACTTCAGGCACAAATAAGACAGAAAGTGGAGAACATGTGCGGACATGAACGACCGTGTGTTAATTATAGTTTTTTGGTTGCGCCCCTTTGAGAATGGACCGTGCACTGGACGCAGCTGCCTGGAGCTCACCTACGATCAGCGCTCTGCCGCTCTTTGTGCTCTTCACTCAAAAGAACCCCCGGTACGCTGAGAGTCCATAAATGATGTAATATAGGTAGAAAAGTTTTTTCCGGCTCTCCCTGGATGTGTAGGATACCCAGCACCCCCATAATTGGATCCCTGCTCCTGGATGAAAAACCGGACATTTATACAAGAACCCCCCCCCCCCCCCCCCGGACAGAGAGTGAAATGTGGACATGTCCGGGGAAAAGAGGGCGTATGGTCACCCTAGTTTAATATAAAGCAGGAGATTACAGATACAGTAGTTTGCTCGTGCCCTTGCTGCCCTGGGCCTGGGCCCTTTAGAGTTCGTGGACCCCTGGGCAATTGCCCAGTTGCCCATATGGTTAATCTGGCCTTGGTGAGTACACATGCATGCGTATACAAGGTTTGTCTATAAGAGTGTTCAATAGTGAGCATGAGGGGCCACAGACCTGTCCCCAAAGACCCACGGGGAATGAGGAGTTCCAAGCCCAGAGATCCAGAGGTCTCCCTGGAGAACACAGACCGCAGGGAGACCGCCGCCTGCCCCCACCCACCCCTCAGTTAATGACTGAAACTAAGCTATTTTCCAGTTCAGTTACATTTAACTAACTGTCATAACAAAGTAATGATGTAAGATTTGTATTTATTAAACTTTTATTTGATTTAGTACTTTTTTTTAATCTATTTTCTTGCTGGAAGTAAACTATTTCTCTGCACAGAGACCTCTCAGAAAATTATCTCCAAATGGTAAGAGTATCATTTACACAGAAAGTAATTTAAACCTACAGTCATGATTATTTTTATCTCATTTAACCTCCTGGGACCCAAACGTGTATCTGGTTTGACTTAAAAGAAAAACATATCTAGCTATTACAGATTAGTCGACTGTAAGTAAAACAGAAACAAAGTTACAAAAATTTTAATTAAATTTTTATTAATTAAATAAAAATGCTGTCAAATATCCTAAAAAAAGACAACAATATATATTTTTAATTAAAGTCATATAAAGTGTCTATAAATAATAACAAAAAGGTCAAAGTAGAAGAGAATAACATTTTAAAGTGCAAGGAGCCAATGCCCACATATGTGGACACAGGGCCCTAGGAGGTTAAAGCTTTTATTCATGTCCCACATAGTTGTCCTTATTCCAGCCTCAGTGGTGAGTTTTAATTTAGAAAGGCATGCTTGGAAGTCCAGAGGACACTTCTTTTATTATAGTGCAGCACTGATGAATAAACGTCAACAAATACCAACACACTCACACTCTCATACAAATTATTCCTATTACACTTCAGACATATACACACACACTTACTCCCAAAACCATTGCTCTCTGATGATGAGGTGCTGCTTATATTTAGACAAGAGACCCTCATACACTCACGCGTATCAGGTGATTGTTGTCATTAGATGTGAATTCTCATGACAACACAGATCCACACACACACGCCACGCGCATACACACACACACACGCCACGCGCGCGCACACACACAC
Source organism: Nothobranchius furzeri (assembly GCF_043380555.1). Lineage (NCBI taxonomy): Eukaryota > Metazoa > Chordata > Actinopteri > Cyprinodontiformes > Nothobranchiidae > Nothobranchius > Nothobranchius furzeri. The sequence goes on along the minus strand of NC_091741.1, from coordinate 70,701,627 downwards.
ACACACACACACACACACACTCTCTCTCTCTTCTATTTACACTATCTCCTTCTTGTACACAAATACACACTCTCATCTCCTTACAGCCTGAGCTGTCGCTCTTCATTAACCGTCTCACGGTGTGTTACATTCCTGAGAAAATGAAAGCAGCTGATCTCAGTTAAAATATGAAACAATCTAAATATAATCTTGGTGCTATGGTGACGTTTGATGTGCCTGAATAAAAAATGACAAAAATAATAGAATGAGTCTGTTTGTTTTATTTTCCAAATGTGATTTAAACCCATTGAAATTCCCACATTTCATTCTGTGTCTACCTAGAAACCTTTTCTTAAAAGAGCCTAATCTTATCATGACTTTGTTGTGCTTGACCTCACTCCAAACTCCTCTTCACTGAGCTGTAAAACACTGAATATCAAGAACATCCAGCCTTTTGTCTTAGAGGAAAGTGAGTGGCAAGGGGAAACAAGAAAGTTTAGGTATGCAGAGAAGGAAAAAGTTGAAGAATTAGAGCAAAAATGGAGGATGGATGACAAATAAAAGGGGAAAAGACAGTAAAATTAGCTCACAAGATGAAAAAAACGGAGGTAAAAGAAAAGTCATATTTGTCAGAGGTCAATGAAAAGAAGAAAAAAAGGCAAAAAGAGTGGAGAGGATGAAAAACTCATTTAACCGTTTGGCATCAGTACGGACATTTTAGTTTGGTGTTTTTTGCCTTTCTTTTGGATGCGGTTTTAGTGTTGGTGCATATGGTGCAAAATGTTGTCCCCAAACCTCTCTTGGACAAATTTAGAAAATAGACCAACACTATGAAAATAAAGAAAGAAACACTACCCTCTTGTGACCTTAGAGGACAAAAAAGTCAGCTCGCAAAAGTGGCTATAAAAAATTAATGCACTCATTTATTTATTTTTTAGCTTTGTTTTCCACAGATCTGTTAAATAAATAAATAATAATTTAAAAGAGACTAAAAGTATAGGTGCATAAGGAATTTTCTGAATTACATTTAAATTCAAGAACTGCTTGGTGTCAAATTTGCAGGTTGCAGGTTCAAAACCTGTTGTGGCCTTTCTACGTGAAGTTGGCATGTTCTCATGCATAGGTGGAATTTCTGTTGGTACTCCAGTTTCTTCCAACAGACCAAAACAAGAATAAAATTGTCGAATGAGAGGTGACTCTGTGATGGACTGGCAACCTGTCCAGAGTGTCCCTCACCTTCCCACATCTCTGCTGAGGAAAAGTGGTTCAGAAAACGAGTGCGTGAGATTTAATTTGCTGGTCCTTACCCAGCCAAGCAAGGCAATCTGACCTCTTCTCTGGTTCACAAATAAAACAATCCTGTTGAAAGTGACTTTGCTTCTAAATAAATTTATTTTTTCAAATGTCAAAACTGAATTCTTGCATCTTTTATTGCACAACCTTTACCTTTAACAAAAACAGAGTAAAAGTAAGAAAGCTTTGAGGGTACTCCAGTAAAGGCAGCTCTGGTCTGCAGGCAGACCAGTTCATCACCCAGATTCTGTTTCAGATCCTGTTTTAACAGGTGCACCGTTTTGCTAAAACAAGTACGATCTTCCTTGAAAAGCATGTCATCTGGGTCTGGTCAAGAGTGGAGGTCTTTTGAAGTAGTTTGCTTATTTTTAATCCAGGACATTCAGAAGTGTGGGGTTTATTTTTACTCTTTGGCTACATAAAACTGAGTAATGAGTTGTTCAGGCATTAAACAAGCAAAACTAAACTAATGTGTCAGTTCATAACTAAGAATATGTTGTTGGAATGCTGTTATTTGTTGGCAACAGCATTGATAAAAGTCCTATTTCTTTAGTTTTGTTTTCTTTTAGAAAAAAGCAAAGATAATAGTTGTGATTCCCAACAGGCCGCTGCGTTAACTGAAAAAAGAAACAAACAGCAGAATGATTGAGATACATCTCTCAGCTCTTTGGATGATTTCTAAAGGGCATGACCTTAAGAATGTATTCTGATGTGAGCATTATTATAATCCTGCTACTTATTTTGTTCTTCCCTTGTTTAGTTCCTATGTCTTATATACCAGGTATTATATAATATTTCATGTATATGTGTAAACTATACGGTGAGGTGCAGATTTAACTGATGTAGTGATGTAATACATTTTAATTTTTGACCCTGTAAAAACTGCAGATTTCAAATTTAATGGTAACACTTTTCACACGTTTACACACGTGCAAGTGTGTTACCAGCAGCATATGCCAGGCATCATGTCTTCTACATGTGAAACTACATTCTACAAACATGACCTTCTCACTATTTGCTTCTCCGATTTCCGTCTCGACTACAGCCAGCTGTTCTGCAGCCATCAAGTCATCCAGCTGGTTGACAAGGGAATTGGTCAGCATCAGACCAGCAGCCTGATGCTCTGACGTGTGTTGGTTTAGATTCTCAGTCATTTAGCTCTTGGTAACCTAAGGTGCTTAAACAGAACAACAAAAAAAAGCACACACACACACACACACACACACACACACACACACACACACACACACACACACACACACACACACACACACACACACACACACACAAAAACAACAAACCTACGCAAAAGTTTTTCAGCCAACCTGCTTGACACCTGAGCTACAAAACCACAAAATCAGTCAGTCCACAGTAAATCCATTGTGCAAGCTATCAAGTTTCATTCAGTCATCAACTGCAGACAGAGTCAACTGAAAGATTTGAGTTACTATCAACCCAAACCGTCGGTAAAACCAGTTCCAAAGATGAAACATGGTTGATTCTTTTTAGATAACCATTAAGTCACACTCACTTGTTTGTCAGAGCTGTGAGAGGAGATAAAGGGTGTGTTTTCACTATCAGAACTTCAGCTTCCCGACATGTGCATGTCTCCACTTCACCAGGCTGGCCAAACCAGCTGTTTACCGGGCCATTTTCAGGAACCAAGAGACTACCTAAACGGGAGTAGGTAGTTGGAAAGGCCTACTAGAGTCTCTGAGCATAACGTTTGGTTGACTCACACTGATTGGCTGTACCTCAGTAGGCGATGACATCAGCAGTTGTCACCCAAAACAACCGGGCGTTAGTAAAATGAAAAAAGTTGTCTCACAGAGCATCGTAAAAAACTACACTACTTCTGCTCATTGAACGCCACGTTTGACTTCACACAGCAGCTCTCATGTCCTTCTGAATGGATTAAATTATGCAGTATATTGATAGAATAACATTTTATTGTCTGTTGATGCTTTTCAGCACGGATCAGTGACATCACTCACTGCCACAGCAGTTATGATATGCTGATGTCTGTGCAAAGTCCTGACAGGGCTGAATTTGTATGGAGACACAACAGCTGAAGAACGAGCCTTCGTATCTCCCAGTCAGTTTCCCCCTCCCAGAAATGACCCTGAAGTTTTGACAATGGAAACACGCCTAATATGTCTGACACCTTTGTTTAGGACACCTTTAGCTTCAGGGGCATGAATGTGTTAACCCTCTCAGGCTCAAAATAAGTTTTGATAAAAGGACGAACAACTAAGTCCTTCAGGGGTACTTCTGAGTTAAAAAATGCTCATGAAATACGTATGTGGAGTAACCAGGTAAGTTTTAACGTTGCAAATCTGCAACGCCTGCCTCCAGAGTGTTAAATCTGTCTAATTCACATGTTCCAAAAACAATTATTTTTATGTAAGCATGCAGGAATAGAAACGGCCCAGGAGAACCACAAAATGCTGAATGCAAACCTTTATTACCTACTATCTTGCTGCCAATCACCTATTCCCCAGAATAAACAGCAAGTCACATATAAGCAGCAATTAACCAGCTTTCTGTCAAGCATAAATAGCTGCTGCTTTAGCTATCAGGCTTCCCACGAGGAAAGAGACACAAGGCCAGGGAGCTTAAAAACAGCCAATTGTCAACAGAGCCAATGAGTCACTCACATAAGGGCCTTAGCACCCTGTCAGCTGAAGACTCTCCTTAGGTGAACTTTTATAAAACTTGTACTTTAAAAGTTCTGACTTGATTTTAGTTTTGACGCATGTGATGGCAAAAAGGTGCAGTTATTATGGAGCCATGTGTGTGTGAGCTGGTCATTCAGTGTCAGTAATGGCAGAGCCTGGGTTCACAACATACTTGAGATAGGGAGAATGCTGCTGGAATGAAAGAGATGTCAGATACAAAAAGGTAAAGATCACAGCGGCTCAAGTCCTTTGTGCGCTTTGACCTCTGCTGGTAAATCACATGCGAGTGTAGAGAGGAAGGAAGCTGAGTGTTGGTGCAAACAATCCCAGCAGCTGCATTCATGCCATTTTTTTACTCCCTGAGCTGATGTTTATGGCTTCTTCTACACTGGTTGATGTTGGAACTTATTTTCCAGGTGGGTAACCAAAGTCCCCATGAACCTCACTGGACTTCATGGGACCTTTATTAACACAACTCTCAGGCTCTTTTATACAACCAAGGCTGTGTTTCAGGGGATGTTACAAGAAAGCAAATTCATATTTGGAGAAATACATTTTCATTAGTCCAAGTTTGCTTGGAAGGAAACCAAGGTCAGAAAGGAGTGACATATCCTTCCTGTCTTAACCTCTGTTTTTAGGATGTCCCAGAAATGGACATAAAGTCTCAAACTGCCTGGACGTGGCTGCTAAGTTCTCTTTGCAGTCTTTGTAGTCTGGACGACAGAGAAAGAACACAATCGAGGGTAATGTGAAATATTGGAGATTATCAAATGTATTTAAAGCTTTACAAATGCATGTTTTCCTCTCTTCTTAAGGCTCACTGTAATGTTTCATGATCTAAGTGAGGCAAAACTAGCTGAGAGATGGGCCCTTGTTTATCGTGTATGTTTTAGAACTCCTATTTTCAGATAACACTAATGTATAAACAGATTGGTTTTCAATATTTCTATAAAAACTTTTTTCCCGTTATCTCATGTAATTTGTTATATTGAGCACATCTGTGACCAGATGTGAGAGAGATGCAGGTTGGTGCATGTGAAAAATATATGCCCTTGAACCTGGCCCCCACAATCCTGGGACTTCTATGAACCCAACACAGAAGTGGCTAAAATTGCAGTTACACACTCATCCACTAGGGGTTGGCAGCAGAATCCTCATTGAATCCCATGTTAAAAAAGCCAATTTCACAGCAGAAAAACCATTTTAGGTTTAATAGATCTAGTTTACATTCATGACAACTCTGAGGGGGTGATTTTTTTGTAACTCTTCTATTTAAGTTTAAATAAATGCTTAAAATTCAAAATAATCAACAAGCATCATAGCCATGTGACTTCAGAGCTAACAATGGGGTGGGTTACCCCGGTCCCCGGATCACCGTCTTAGCTTCTTGGGTTAGCTAAGTTAGCTAGTAACTACATTGGTTCATTTGTTCAAGTTGTAACAGCCCCACCCTCAGCTCTACCTCTGTTAGGGATTTTATCAATATGTTTATCAAATAAACCCATTTCCTGCAGCTAGAGAGAGGGACAAGAAGCAATAAGGCAGACATAAAACCAAATCATGATTTGTGGCAAGTGCACAGGGCAAATGCCCCGAACATCTGGTCACAGAGCAGGGGCGGATTAAGGACTGAAGAACATCCGGGGCTTAACACACGCACACACATGCGCGTGCGCGCGCACACACACACACACACACACACACACACACACACACACACACACACACACACACACACACACGTGACACGCACTAGTCAACATCATATATGTCTTGTACCACAAAATTTTTAATCTGAAGCTACATATTAAGCATTTTCAGGGCAGAGTATTGTTCCTGTTAGTGTTTAGTGTGAGATGATAGTAAATATTCCCTTTCTTTCTCCAACAATGTTACCTGATAGTAAGCTAACTTTAGGCAAACCAGCAGCACAACAAATATTTTCAAATAAGACTCACAAACCTGAGTCAACACCAGTCTCATCAAAGCTGGGGTTCTGTCGTTGTACAAGAATATGTGTGTGTGTGTGTGTATGTGTGTGTGTGTGTGTATATGTGTGCGTATGTGTGTGTGTGTGTGTGTGTGTGTGTGTGTGTGTGTGTGTGCGCACGCAAGTTGTGTGCTGCAGTGTGCAAAGGGAAAAAAATTGTGCCATGCAGATGTAAAAATCCAGAAGCAGATTTAAAAAAAGGGAAAGAAAGGAATGATAAAGGTTTAAAAGAGAAAAAAAGAAGAAAGAAAAGAAAAAGTGTTGTGGGTGTGAGGTGGTGAGGGAATAGGTTAACATTTCTAAACGGATCTAGCAGCTATTAATCCTGACATGTTCAAGTGAGTGATTTTAATAACAATAAAGTTGTACCTGAAGTTCGTCTAATAAAGCCAGTCTGTTACTCCTCGTTCTTTGTAGATCTTACCGTCAACAAACAGTTTATCCACGGAGATCACAGCCCGCTTCCCATCTTGGATAAACTTCTTGCGCAGCGGGAAGAGAATTCGGCGGCGATCCAGAATTTCTTTAGGAAATTGATCGTTTACGCTGTAATCTTTACCTTTAAGCTCTCTCCCGCGGCTTTTAACAAGATCCTTCTGCTTAAAGTGCTCAAATTTAGCCACGATGGGACGAGGTCTTCTGCTGTCTGTTCTCCTGGCTCCAAGGCGATGTACCCGATAAAAGGTGATGTTCCTCACCGTTTCCTCCGGTACCTTCATGTGAGTGTGGAGAAAGCTCTTGATGGTTTGTTCACAATCCTCCGCTTCTCCTCCGGTCTGCTCTGGGAGGCCTGCGAACACCAGGTTATCTCTCATGCTGCGTGATTGGAGATCCAGAACCGTCTCCTTTAGAGCTTTATTGTCCTGGGAGATCCGATCTAATCCTGCAGTTAAGGAGGAAACCGATTCCCGCAGAGACGCGTTCTCAGCCGCGAGACGTTCCACCTGCTCCTGGCCAAACTCCAGAGATGTTCGGAGGTCCTGGAACTCCTTGTGAAGCACCTCAAGCAGGTGGAGTCGTCCCTCAAATCCCAGAAGCCGTTTATCTATGGACTGTAGCAGATCTAAGACATCCTTGTGGGGAGATGAGGCCTCGGGCGAGTCCTGGGGACAGCTCCTCTTGGTCAACGGCGTTTCCGCCTCAGCTGCTGCTGCTTTTTTTCGGTCCCATGACAAAAAACTCAAAAACCTCGTCAATATATGTTTGCAAATTTTCCAGATTTTCTCCACTTACCTCCGGATTGAGTGTGTTATATTTACCAGATTTATTGATTTTTTTGCGTTGTCAGTGAGTAAATTAGGCGAAAATCTGTCTTAATTGTTTGTGGAAGTTGATTAACAAGCTGCCATCTGCTTCAAGACGCCGCCGTGTGTCCGGTAATCGGGCCGTCAGCGCATGCGCATGCTCACCCCGTCCAAGTTTTTTAAGGTTGGTTTGTCCTCATTCCTCAGTGGTTTCTCCTCCTGTTCCCTCCATAAGTGGTTTTTATAATCACTGTGGATCTAACCCTGCTAATTTACTTCTTCTTCCAGCTCTTGGAGAGTACAGACACTTTTTTCCTCCTCTCCTCCCTATCTTATCCCAAGGCTTTTTGTCTGTCTCTGGGTGTACGGCACTTCTGCATTTTTTCTGGAAAACTGGAAACTGAAATTACTAAAATGTACCTGGTCAGTTGGTCTCTCAATGCGATTGACAAAGAATTTTCAACAATGAGAACGGGAGAAGGGGCTCCCGGGTCCCCCTCTGGGACAGATCCAGTTGGGCATATCATGGACTCCTGGAAACAGTGGAACCTGATTTCCTTATCTCAACTGTCTGTAGAGGATTCTGAAGATGTCTGGATATTCGTGGTGTTGGTGTCAGGTTTTCTGCTTTTTGGCCTGGGAGGTTACCTGGCTTACCGGAAAATTAATGAACTGTCAAGGAATATTGGCTCTTTCCCAGAGCTCAGGGATGGATTATACCGCATTGTGAATGCACAGACTCATATAATTGTCGAGATGAGTCGTAAGCTTGGAACTTTGGCTGAGATTCATACATTGGCACAAAAGATGGATACGATGTTAGTGGGGCTGCATAAGAAACTTGAGCGGGTGCCTGGCTTCTCCTGTCTACTGCCCAGGAACGGTTGTTAGAGCAGGTGGCTGGCCATTCTCATTTCCCGGGGCAACCTAGGGATGCGTGGACCACTTTGATGTGAGGCTGTAGTCATGCTGGTCACTTGTGGATCTCTGAAGCCTGAGTCATGCTTCTGCATCTGCGTCAGTGCGGAGACACACAATGCCATTATCCGTCCTTCTGGGCCTAATGGAGAGCCCCCGCAAGGACGTACGGAGTCCAGCTCTCTTTTATAAACATTCATTGGTTGAGACGGAGAACATAACCTTGTGATTGGTCAGGGCACCGCTGTTGTCTACACCGCCGCCATTGCGCCCTCAAAAAGATAAAGAGAGTGGAGGATATCTAGCAGCAGACACGGAGAAGCTTGAAGAATACCTCGTGAAAAAACTCCAAAAACATGAACTTTTCATTCCCCTGTGACTGGAGGAGTGAAAAGATATGCAGCAAGCGTTTTATTTGTGGACAGAAATGACAGGACACGTGGGTTTACAATTGGCTTGCGCATGAAAAGGTGGAGGAGAATGAGAGACAAATTTTTCTATGTTAAAAAGTCTCTTATATACAAAACACAATATAAACAAACTATCTTGGACCGGATACATGACAGGATACCACAGAACAGCGCTACGCCCTCTGTTGTCCTGACGGGGAATTGCTTTGCAACAAGGAGATGGAGAAGTATGAGGGCAAAACATCTCCGTCCGTGCGTGTCTCTCCCTTTCGGAGCTGACGGAGAAGCATGACTCAGGATTGAAGGAGATTCACAGAAACACTGCAGCTCTTTTAGTTGATGTTGCCTCACTTTTGAGTCGCTCAACTGCATTTTTCATGCTATTAGTTTGCTGGTTGAATGGGGGAAAATTCTATACATTTACCATAACACTGCTTGGTCTAAGAAGGGTTGAAATATAATGTGTTGTTGTGGCTGCTGGGTAACAAAACTAGAGTTACATATCTGACCAAGGATAGGCAATTGGGCTATTGTGCTTTGCTGGTCCACCGCAGTAAAACATCCACAAGTCCATTGTTGTCTGTGAGTGTCTACATGGCTCCTGGCTCTGTGTCAGCACCAGTAGACGAGTCGAACACGGTGGACTCTTGGATCTTTGACTGCGGTGGAACAGCAAAGCCTGATATCCTTGGTCAACTTACCTAGTTGTGATTTCCTTACTAAGCAGGTCGGAGGTGCCTTCACTTCGTAGTCGCTCTACCGCGTTTTTCTTCTTTGGAGTCGCTCTACCGTGTTTTTCTTGCTAAAACACCCAGAGAAACTCCTTTAGCTTCAGGTTAGCAAGTAGCTAATGTCCCTCTGATCTCCGACCGTGAAGCATGAGCTGTCTTAAAAGGCCATGACGCCCAGCTATGATTGCAGTGGTCTGAGAAGCTGCTTGTAATTCAACAGTCCCAGTCCATTCTAGATTTCCACAGGCAACCAGCATGACTACAGCACCGCACAGGAGCAAGTCAGCCGTGCAGGTGGGCTACCCCGGTCCGCAGAGCCCCTTCTTAGATTCTTGGGTTAGCTAAGTTACTACAGTGGTTCATCTGTTCCAATCCTGTTCCAAGCGTAACAGCCCCACCCTCAGCTCTACCTCTTTTCCCATTTTTGGATTGTCTGGACGTGATGAGACATGTAACACGGTCAAAATGGTGGTGGTGGGAACCTCCCATTTGAAATCAAAAATGCAGAATTCGAGCCTATGAACATTATTTGTGCATTATATATGTCGATGGTGTTAATATTTCAGGGTAACATTTTAATGGTTAAATCATATTTTATAAATTGTGTGGTTTCCAAATAAAACATTCATACTGAGGTTCTGAATTCAAATACATTTGACTAAGAAATACACACAAAATATTTTGCTGATGCCAATATTTTGAGACGTAGAGTCAGTTCCACTTGGAGAAATGCTTAAAAAAGGTAGCAGGATGGATTTCATGTTGCAGGTGTGATGCTCTACTTTTGGGAGAAACAGAAAACTGATGATTTTAACAGAAATCTGTATAAAAACACTTCTGGTTGAAGAAAATATGCCCAATGCTTGTTTGTTATTTTAAACTTATTTTCCCCATAAAACAACCTTTTATTAGAAGCTTCCACTCTGTAATATTTACTTGTTTTGATATGGATGTGGGTGCATAGGGAAGAGAAATCGCGTTAAATTGCTGAGTCATCATTGCAGTGCTGCTTCCCATGGACTGTGATTAGATAACCATCTCTTCTGCTGTTTGGGTTCAGGTTAGAATCCTCCATGTTGGCTGCTGACTCTGTCAACACTTTAGATGTTTATTGTCAGAGAGCAAGTCTGCATCAGTGTTGACATGTAACATGTGTGTGTGTGTGTGCGTGCGTGTGCGCGCGTGCGTGTGTGTGCGTGCATGCGTGCGTGTGCATGACCACACCTACAGAACGCTCAACTACTCTTTAGGAAATCTGTTAGTCTTTATCTTTAAATTACCATAGCTCTTTAAGGACATACAAAATATAATGCTCCATGTTTCACGTTTGCTTTTTGACATGAAAGTTCTCCTCCCTCTGAACCTGTGTTCCCCAGTTCCAATCCTCAGGACCCCTGCTCTGGAGGTTTTCCATGTCTCTGCTTTGGAACACCGGATTTACAGGACATCAAGTGCTGCAGATGCCTGTTCACTCATTGAAACACTCATTCATTTAACTCAGGTGTGTGACAGTAGGAAAACAGTGGTGTTTGAAAAGGCAACATGGAAAAAATGCAGAGCACAGAGTCCTAAGGACCAGAATTGGTAAACACTGCTTTAGCTGCTTTAAATGTTGGGCAGGGGTGGTGCCGGTTCTCTCAGTGGCAGCCTTGTGGGTTTGGGGAAATTCTGCTCCTTCTCCTTGTGTTGCTTACACTGCTCTAACTTTAAGTGATTGCTAGATTGCAAGCTGGAAATCATTTATATCTGTAGGTCCAATAGGTACATGGCTGTGGAGGAGAGGGAGACGAGTGATGACGCGTTAGGTGCAGCAGAAATGGTAGAAGCGGTAGCGCTGGAACAAGAACACACAGCAGCGGCAAATGACTGATCCAACCTGTTCTACATTTATTTATGGGACACAAGCCATTTTTACAAAACAATATCGTCAATTTGCCGCAATGCCATGGCATCATCAGGGGACCTTTCGTCATTTATAAGTGATTATAATGTGACGCAATCGTGTTCGTTTTACAAAAGATTATGTGACGGTAGTATAAAGGGTGTATGCCCCTGAGCTGCTGTGGTCTTTAAATCCCCTGTTTTGGTCCTTCATAACCCAACAAATTACCTTGCTTGTTTGTTTTTTTGTAAACCATACAGTTGTTCCAGTGGCAGAGGTGGAAAGTAATGAATTGCATTTACTCGCGTTACTGTAATTGAGTAGCTTTTTTGTGTATTTATACTTTTTAAGTCGTTTTTAAAATCTGTACTTTTACTTTTACTTGAGTACGTTTTTTTTAAAGAATTGTAATTCGCTACATTTTAAATCATATTTGTTACTGAGTAAAAATTAATTGTAGGCATAATAAATTAAAAATATTCCGTGTAGCAGCGTCGGAACAGAAAGGCACACCTGCATGAGCGCATCTGCATCTAAACCGGGGGAGGGGGGATCATATTTGTAGAGACTTGTTAAAGTCAGCAATGAGGCTTTGGCGCTTTCAACGAGTAAGCCCCAACACTGACAACAATGTATAGAAACTATAACCAACATGCATAAACAGACAGATCGGTCCAGCCTACGTACACTGTTGGTCTTTTTTAAATACGCAGTAATCGTTGCTTACCTTTTTCACTTCATCCTGCATCCTAGCAGCAACCACTTTTGCACCTCTTGAGTTGGTTTGTTTACGTCATGCTGCATTCAGTGTAATTGGAAAAAGCAGCTTCAAGCTCTTAACCTCCGATTTTGTTTTCTTTCTGGCCTTAGTTGGGGGGACGGATCGGGGTTGATCTGAATCTGGGGGGGGGACCGATTCCCCCCGTCCCCCACCCTAACTGTGCGCCTGCTGTGATCCACTCGCTGTTCACCTCCTCTCTTGTGGGTTGGAACATGCACCTTTGCGCATTCTGCTCAGTTCGGTAGCCGGACTCGGTTCCGTGTTTGAAACCTGTTTCCCTAACGCTCCGCACGGCAGCAGCAAAATAACGTTTAGCGCTCATAACATGTGGATTCTCAGGCCTCTGTGAGTTAAAACATCCTAATAATGTTTCAGTTGTAAACATTGTGCTCCATCCCTGTGTTTGAACTCAGAGGATGCTTCTTGATGCCACAGATATGTGATGAATTAGCTTGTTTCTTTATTTTACTCCAAAATGAGAGATTAAATTATTACAAAAGCAGTTCAATGTAGTTAAATTAGTCATTCAAATTATTCTAACATGCTGCATTGTGTGTGTGTGTGTGTGTGTGTGTGTGTGTGTGTGTGTTACACATATAGGACTGCATGAGAGAGCGAGGTTTCATAAAATCCATGTAACTTATTTCTTGGTTGAAGTAATGGTGAACAAAAATAACTTCTATTTCATAAATGACATCCCAATTGTGTCTATGACAATGTTTTATCTTATATTGGACCTGTCCTTGTTCTGGGAGGTGTAACATATCATGATACCAGCCTTTGAAAACATGTTAAAGTGTTACAAGAGGAGATCAATGCATGAATTTAAAGTTCATGTTTGGAGACCAACCTTCACAGATTGGAGTTTTTTCTCAAAATAAAGAATCATTTTATTTATTTATTTATTCCGTGTCCTGTCTGGCTGTGAAGCAAACAGAATTAATGTCTGAATGTTAGTGACAAGCCTTACAGATTTATTCTGTCAACACTTTAGATGTTTATTGTCAGAGAGCAAGTCTGATGAATTATATAAATGGAAACCGTGTTCCCTCACCCTGACGTGGGTCACCGGGGCCCCCCTCTGGAGCCAGGCCTGGAGGCAGGGCACGTTGGCGAGCACCTGGTGGCCGGGCTTTCACCCATGGAGCCCGGCCGGGCACAGCCCGAAGAGGAAACATGGGTCCCCCTTCCCATGGGCTCACCACTCGTGGGAGGGGCCAAAGGGGTCAGGTGCAGTGTGTGACGGGTGTTAGTCGGGGGCAGGGGACCTTTACAGTCTGATCCTCGGCTACAGAAGCTGGCTCTGGGCACATGGAATGTCACCTCTCTGGTGGGGAAGGAGCCTGAGTTGGTGTGTGAGGTTGAGAGGTTCCGACTAGATATAGTCGGACTCACCTCAACGCATGGCTGTGGCTCTGGAACCAGTTTCCATGAGAGGGGTTGGACTTTCTACCACTCAGGAGTTGCTCCCACTGAGAGGCGCTGAGCAGGGGTGGGCATACTAGTTGCCCCCCATCTTGGTGCCTGTACGTTGGGGTTTACCCCCAGTGAATGAGAGGGTAGCCTCCCTCCGCCTACATGTGGGGGGACAGGTTCTGACTGTGGTCAGTGCTTATGCACCAAACTGCAGTTCAGACTACCCACCCATTTTGGAGACCTTGGAGGGGGTGCTGGAAAGCGCTCCTTCCAGTGACTCCCTCGTTCTGCTGGGGGATTTTAACGCTCATGTGGGCAACAACAGTGAGACCTGGAGAGGTGTGGTTGGGAGGAACGGCCCCCCGATCTGAATTTGAGTGGTGTTTTATTATTGGACTTCTGTGCCAGTCATTGATTGTCCATAATGAACACCATGTTCAGACATAAAGGTGTCCATATGCGCTCTTGGCACCAGGATACCTTAAGCCGCAGCTCAATGATCGACTTTGTTGTTGTTTCGTCTGAGCTGCGGCCGCATGTCTTGGACACTCGGGTGAAGAGAGGGGCGAAGCTGTCAATTGACCACTACCTGGTGGTGAATTGGCTCAGATGGTGAGGGAGGATGCCGGTCAGACCAGGCAGGCCCAAATGTATCGCGAGGGTCTGCTGGGAACATCTGGCAGAGTCTCCTGTCAGAAGGAGCTTCAATTCCCACCTCCGACAGAACTTCCAAAATGTTCCGGGGGAGGTGGGGGACATTGAGTCTGAATGGACCCTGTTCTGTGCCTCCATTGTTGAGGCGGCCGACCGGAGCTGTGGTCGCAGGATCGTCTGTGCCTGTCGTGGTGGCAACCCCCGAACCCGCTGGTGGACACCGGCGGTTAGGGATGCTGTCAAGCTGAAGAAAGTGTCCTATCAGGTCTTTTTGGCCTGTATGACTTCAGAGGCAGCTGACGGGTACCAGCAGTCCAAGCGGAACGCGGCTCGGGTGGTCGCCAAGGCAAAAGCCCGGGCATGGGAGCAGTTCAGTGAGACCATGGAGCAAGACTTCCGTATGGCTTCGAAGAGATTCTGATCCACCATCTGGCGCCTCAGGGGGAAAAGCAGTGCACTACCAGCACCATCTATAGCGGGGACGGTGTGCTGCTGACCTCTACTCAGGACGTTGTGGATCGGTGGGCAGAATACTTTGAAGACCTCCTCAATCCCACCGACATGTCTTCCAGTGAGGAAGCAGAGTCTGGGGACTTTGGGTTGGCCTCTCAAATCTCTGGTGCTGAGGTCACTGAGGTGGTTAAAAAGCTCCTCTGTGGCAAGGCTCCAGGGGTGGAGGAGATCCGCCCGGAGTTCCTTAGGGCTCTGGATGTTGTGGGGCTGTGCTGGCTGACGCGGCTCTACAATATTGCGTGGACATTGGGGGCAGTCCCGCTGGACTGGCAGACCGCGGTGGTGGTCCCCTTATTTAAAAAGGGGGGCCGCAGGGTGTGTTCCAACTACAGGGGGATCACACTCCTGAGCCTTCCTGGTAAGGTCTATTCAGGGGTTCTGGAGAGGAGGGTCCGTCGGATTGTTGAACCTCAGATTCAGGAGGAGCAATGTGGTTTTTGTCCTGGCCGTGGACCACTGGACCAGCTCTATACCCTTAGGGGGATCCTGGAGGGTGCGTGGGAATTTGCCCAACCAGTCTACATGTGTTTTGTGGATTTGGAGAAGGCGTTTGACCGCGTCCCTCGGGGGATCCTTCCTCAAGTGGAGGAGTTTAAGTATCTCGGGGCCTTAATCACGAGTGAGGGAAAACTGGAGCATGAGATCGATAGGCGGATTAGTGCTGCATCTGCAGTGATGCGGGCGTTGTACCGGTCTGTCGTGGTGAAGAGAGAGCTGAGTCAGAAGGTGAGGCTCTCTATTTACCGGTCGATCTACGTTCCTACCCTCACCTATGGTTATGAGCTTTGGGTAAAGACCAAAAGAACATAAAGTAAAAAGTTTTAAAAATGAGCTGAAACCAGTGAAACTGTCTCCTGACAGCAGGTGCAAACCAGGACAACTGTCGATACATCACACTTCTATGTGTCCTAAATGGACAACGAAGAACAAAACGACAGAGAATATTAAAAGAAACATCAATAGAGTGCAAGCAGGAGGATGAAGTGTTCTGATAGATAATGTCAACATAGTCCAGAATAGGCAGAAGCAGCTGTGTGGCAATTCTTTTCCTAACTAGAAAGTTAAAACAATTAACAGATTGATAGAGGACTTTAAGACGAGAATTGAATTTTTTTGTAGTTGATTGTATTTGTGTTTTAAAGGATAAATCAAGTTCTGCTTCTGAAAGCATTCACACTCACACACACACACACACACACACACACACACACACACACACACACACACACACAGACTCCATACGCAGTCACACACACACACACACACACAGACTCCATACGCAGTCACACACACACACACACACACACACACACACACACACACACACACACACACACACACACACACACACACACCTACACACACACACACACAGACTCCATACACAGACGCACACACATAGATTCCATACGCAGTCACACAGATAAGTAGCCTAAAGCGTTTCATTGCACAATCACAACACTGTTGGGATTGTCTTGTTGTTGTTGTTATTATTATTATTATTATTATTACTACTACTATTGTTTTTTATTATATATTTTACGTTATCATCATCAGCATTAATATTTTTATATTAAAGTTGTTTTTTTTATTATTGTTTTGTTTACTACTATTATTATTATATTTAATGTTGCAAATGATAATGATTATAACAACACCCTTATTATTATTATTTACTATAAGATTAATATATGCGTTTAATTACTTATCTTATCTCATACACATGAAGGCGTCATATTATAGCTACTCACACACACACATCAATGGGTGCACTAAGGTTTGTCTCATGGAACGTACATGGGGCTGGCTCTAGAGAGAAGAGATTAAAAATTTTTGATCAGCTAAAGAGAGTGCAAGCAGACGTAATATTGTTACAAGAGACTCATAGATCTGCCACATCTGCAGATGAACTTAAAACACCTGAGTTTCCCAGCATGTTCTCTGCCTGCTATAACTCTAGGCAAAGAGGTGTAGCTATTTTAATACACAAAAACATAAATTTCACAGTATTGGACACAGTTTCTGATCCAGAGGGTAGATTTATAATGTTAAAAATATCTATACAGAACCAACGCTTATGTATCGTCAGCATATACTGTCCAAATATTGATGACCCTCCATTCTTTCATATTTTTTTCTCTGTACTCTCTGAACACTTGGACTGTCCACTTATACTTGGAGGTGATTTTAATTTTTGGATGAATTCCTTAACAGACTGGCTCAGTACAGCTGGGACTCAGCGCAATTGGCAATCCACTAACATAGTTAAACAGTACATGAGTGATTATGGGCTTTGTGATGCATGGCG
Organism: Nothobranchius furzeri; assembly: GCF_043380555.1. Taxonomy (NCBI): domain Eukaryota; kingdom Metazoa; phylum Chordata; class Actinopteri; order Cyprinodontiformes; family Nothobranchiidae; genus Nothobranchius; species Nothobranchius furzeri. The sequence continues at coordinate 70,684,830 of NC_091741.1, read as the reverse complement.
ATCTCTTCATCCTAACCGTAGAGAATATACTTTTTTTTCGCACGTCCATCACTCTCACTCATGTTAGGATTTTTTTCTAGTCAGCAGCTCATTGTTGGCTGACATTTCAGACACTGAGATACACCCCATAGTTGTCAGCGACCATGCTCCGGTTTCTTTAACTCTGGTAAATAAGAAGACAATCCCACCAAGCTAAAACTGGAGGTTTAATACATCACTGCTTAAAGACGAAGGTTTTATAGAATTTTTTAAAAAGGAGTGGGCTTTATATTTAGAACATAATGACCTGCCTGGAACATCAGCATCTATTCTTTGGGAGGCAGGAAAGGCAGTGATGAGAGGTAAAATAATCTCTTTCTCATCACATAAGAAAAAAACGGAAAACAAACGTATTCAGGAGTTAGAAGAAATCATCAAGTCTTTGGAGGCGTCCACAGAAGAAGAGTCAATGAGCAAATTACGTAAAGCTAAATTAGAACTTCATGGAATTATTGACAAAAAGACACAATTTTTAGCACAAAGACTACGAATATAAAACTTTGAACATAGTAATAAATCAGGTAAATTCTTAGCTAGCCAATTAAAAATAAATAAAGAGAAAACTACCATATCTGCTGTTAAAGACTCAACCGGGAATATAGTATATGATCCTGAAAGAATAAACAACACCTTCAGAGACTTTTACCAAACTTTGTACTCACCACAGATAAACCCATCAGATAATGAGATCAATGAGTTCCTTGACAGGATAACACTTCCTAAATTATCAGACAGCCAAGTTACAGTCCTGGACTCGCCACTAACATCAGCGGAGCTCCAGGAAGCCCTTAAATCCATGACTAATAGGAAAGCTCCAGGTTCAGACGGGTTCCCAGTAGAATTCTACAAAGAATTCTGGATCATTCTGGCTCCAACATTTTTCAGAATGGTGAGGGAAATCGAAGAGAGTGGCAGATTACAACCAAACATGAATTCAGCCAATATTAGTCTCTTGTTAAAACCAGGCAAAGACCCGGCATTTCCTACCAGCTATCGCCCAATTTCTCTTATTAATGTTGATCTCAAAATAATTTGTAAAGCCCTGGCCAAAAGATTAGAGAAGGTAACCCCCTTCATAATACACCCTGACCAAACTGGTTTCATTAAGGGTAGACAATCACTCACAAATTCACGCAGATTACTTAATTTGATAGATTTCTCTTACAGTAGAAACATAGAAACTAGTATATTATCTCTAGATGCAGAAAAAGCTTTTGATAGAGTTAACTGGAAGTTCTTATTTGCAACTTTACATAAATTTGGTTTTGGGAACTTCTTCATAAACTGGCTACAAACATTATACAGTTCACCAACAGCACGTGTCAGGACGAACGACCAAATATCAGCTAGCTTCTGTCTTCAGAGGGGGACCAGGCAGGGATGCCCACTCTCCCCCTCACTATTTGCTATCTTTATTGAACCACTAGCAGCAGCAATTAGGCAAACAACAGATATTAAAGGGATAAAGTGTAAGAAAATAGAACATAAGATCAGTCTTTATGCAGATGATGTTTTACTCTTTCTCCAGAATTCTCAATCCTCTCTCTCCCAAGCAATAGAACTGATAAACTCTTTTCCAGAGTTTCAGATTACTCTATAAACTGGTTAAAATCCACAGTTCTACTAATTAATTTCTCATTTGTCAATTTGCTTAATACACAATTGGAGTCAGGGAATATCACATACCTGGGAATTAATATCTCTCCCAAGTTAGCAGATCTAACCAAACTAAATTACATCCCACTTTTAAGGAAAGTGGAAGATGATCTTGCTAGATGGAAATGCTTACCAATATCACTCATGGGGAGAGTTGCTACAATTAAAATGATGGTCTTACCCAGAATAAATTACCTATTCTCGATGATCCCAAACAAACATCCAGCTGACTGGTTTAAATCTCTGGACTCCTCAATTACTAAATTCCTTTGGCAGGATAAACCCCCACGAATTAGCTTAAAAACACTTCAGAAGACCAAAGACAGAGGAGGACTGGATTTACCCAACTTTAATTATTATTTCTTAGCCATCAGGCTGCAATATATACCAAGATGGTTGCAAGATAACCCATTAGACGAGTCCTGGTTAGATATAGAACAGACACTTTGCAATACGATAGAGCTTTCAGACTTACCATTTATTAGCTCAAGCATAAGAAAACATGAAAGCTTCAAAAGTATTAGTATCAGCACCTCTCTGACAGCATGGTGGGAGTATCTAAAAATGACAGAGTCTTCACTAGTACCATGCAATCGCACACCTATCTGGAATAATCCTGACATTTTGCAAAACAAAAAAATGATGAACCTTCCGGACTGGAAAAATAAAGGAATCCTATACCTGGTACACATATATGAAGGATTGGACTTCATTCCATTTAATCAAATAGTCTCCCAATTTGGAATGGATAAGAATAGCTATTTAGAATATCACCAAATTAAATCTGTAGTCAAACAAAAATTTAAGCTCAATAAAATAGAATTACAAACACCACCAAGAGTATTAGACTTTTATAATCTCAAACCCCCCAAACTACTGTCTAAAGTATATAAGACACTGTCCAAAATAGACGATAAAATTGCAATCCCTATTGAAAAATGGGAGGTAGATCTATCAGCTTTGACCAGGACTTCTGGTCCCAAACTTGTTTAAAAACTTTTAAAATGATCAGACACCCCAATTTACAATTAATTCAGTACAAAATTCTACACAGAGTACACTATACGGGTCATTGGATGTTCAGGATGGGGTTTGTGTCGTCTGACACCTGTACACACTGCACAAACAACATTCCTGACAATTACATTCATGCACTGTGGTCCTGCCCACCTGTCCAGGAATTTTGGGGTGGAGTATGTGAGGATCTGTCAAAATGTCTGAAATGTCATATCCCAACTTCCCCCTCTCTTTGTTTACTGGGAAAATGATGTCCCGATTGCAACATCTTTGGTTCACGTGGTTCTGACTGCCATATGCATCGCTAAGAAAACTATCCTCTTGAATTGGAAAAATAAAGAAACTCTCTGCATTAACCAGTATAGAAATCTTTTGTTAGATCACATTGCACTTGATATAGCCTCTGCTTCCACTTCAGATGAATCTCTCTGGGCTCCTTTGATCGGTTCCATCACATAGCGAGGGTGGGGGGCCGTTGATGTTGTCCTGCGGGATGGTGTGGGTGGGGGTGTGTGGGGTCTGAGTTTGGAGTATCCGGATGTTCCCTGGAGGTGGGTTCACTGGGGGTGTCTGGGACTGGGGGGCCGTTGCCCCCCTCTGGAGGTGCTTGGGTTGCCTCGGGGGGTGGACTGCTGGCGGTTGTGAGTGGGGCCCCTTGAGGATCTTGGCGGCGGCCATGGGTCACTGCCTGGCGGCTGCAATGCCCCTGGGCGGGTCTGGGTGGGGGCCTGGGGGCTCGGGGTTTGGGGGTGGCCGGCCCCGTGTGGGGATCTGGGCGGGGCCTTGGGGGTCGGGTCCTGACATGTATGCTGCCGGGAAGAAGGCAGGGACACCCAGCAGTGCCTGGCTCGGGTTCGGGGGCCTCAGGTAGACCTTGGCTCCTCTGCCGTTCCATCACAGGGGAAGGGGAGGTCCAGGAGGGGGAGGGCCCAGCCTTACCTGGATGTCCCATGTCTTATATATTCTGGAAGTTGTGCAAATGCAGGGGTGGGCATAGATATTCTGCTGGGGTGGGGCTGGGTTGGTGCCCTCGGACTCCGTGAGGCTCTGTAATGCTGCTGCTTGGGCCCTGGCAGGATGGGCTGGGGTCTCCATGCCCTGGGTGGCAGTTTGACAACAGAGGTGCCTATTGGGGCCAGTAGGGGAGCTGGCTCCCTGGAGGGCTAAGCCCAACCAGCCATTCCTCCCCATCCCCGCATATTTCTCTCCTCCTGCTCCCTCACATCATCACACAAACATACACATCGGACCTTGGGGGGTAGGCAAGTCAGGGAGTGCGGGTATGGACCCCTTTTCCGCATTCCTGTGGAAACCTGCCCCCCAATTTTATTTGCACCTTATACACTTCCACCGACAACATTCCACACAAACACACACTTAGGGCCTTGGGAGTGAGCACATTCAACGGCATTTGGCAGGGGGATATTTCAGCCTCCTCCCGAGTGCCGGTGCCCACTTCCAATTTTAAACCGCACTTAGACACTGATGGCTGAGGGTGTAAGTGGGGTGGTGCAGTGGCATCAGCTGGCATATGCTGGATGATGCCCGCACTGCCCACTCACCACAGCCATGGAATACACCTCATGATCACACAACACTATATTGGAGCAGGCGGAGGGAGACTAGGGGTCTTAGCCACCTCTGTTGTTGCTAGGCTTCCTGGGTCTGGAGGCTAGGAGGGAGATCTGGCCGTCTGGTTGGGGTCTGGGGTGGTGGGTTGCTGTGCTCAGCGTTGGGCGGGGGAGCCTGCTCATCAGCACCCCAGCAGAAAGGGTCAAACTCTGGTTACCGGTGATGGTTGTACCCAATGTGCAGCAGTACCGGGACCAGAGTGAATAGGGTGTGTATGGGGAGCATGAGTGGGTGTCCGGCGTGCATTTTTGTAAGTCTTGGGTTGTATTTGCATGTGTGAGAATGAGGGAGGGAGCGTGTGACTGTGTTTGTGTATGACTGTATATGTCAGGTGGGGCCTTTGGGTCCTCCCCTCTCCTGGAACTTCTCCTGATGATATAGATCTCTGTCCCCCCTCCCCCTGCCACACCTGGTGTGGGAGCTTGTGCGTTGGTCTGCCTGAGTGTTCGTGGCAACCGGGTCTGGGGGTTTAAGATTTTGGCATCTGCCTGTTAGATCCCAGTGGCTGCCTGGTGGGGTCTGGGTCCCTGGGCTCTGCTGGGTCCCCGGCGGGGGTGGTCGCCCCTGGGTCCCGGGTCGCTGGGTCCCGGGCTCGGCCGGCTAGGGGGTGGGAGGCTGCGGGCGGGCCTGTGGGCTTGCCGCTGATATCTCCAGGGACTCTGCCGGCTGCTGGTTGTGGCCCCCGGGGCGATCCTCTGTGCCTCTCGAGGGGGGCGGGGGCCTTCCTGGTTGCAGTCTCCTTGGGGTTCCTGTGTTCTGGGGCAGCGCCTTGATCTCTGGGACTTGGAGCTCCCCCTGTCTCCTGCGTATCTTTGGGGGGCGGATCTGTGGTCCCTCACACTCTCTGTTGGGCGCTCCTATAGAAAAACCTTAAATAAACAAGCGCGTGTACACACACAGGTGCTCACATGGTGCTCTCAAAAGTATGGGCTTGGGCACGTTAAACACAGGTCTTAAGACTATGGTGGGCACTTAATGCGTTGTGATTTATTATCGTGATTCTTCAGTTAAGCAATATTGATTATATATATATTTTCTTTTCATCAAGTTGACGCAGTGATAGGTAGATCTTGTTGTATTGTTGTTGTGTCCCTTTTTTTGTGTCCCTTTGTTTTTTTTTTGTCTTTTTTTTCTGCAGGTCTAGAAGCAGACTCTTGTTCATTTTGTTTATTTTTGTGGAACCCCCCCCCCCCCCTTTCTTTTCCTTTCTCTTTCACCTCTGTCTCCGTGTCTGGTCGGAATTACAAAGCATTCAACAACAATAACAATAAAGTTTTAAGCATCAGGCGTGACATTAAAAGCAAACGCTTTGATGCTCCACCTGAGAATAAATCTGTAAGGCTTGTCACCAGCATTCAGACATCAATTCTGCTTGCTTCACAGCCAGACAGGACACGTAAAAAAAAAAAAAAGAACTTGGACGGAGAAACCGCGCCACAACGCGGCCTGGTGGGAATGTGGAAGTGGCGCTCAAGTCGCCAAACAGAGGAAAAGAAGCTAGAAGAACACACCGATGTTTACCAGATAAACCACACTTTAAGAGAAGTGATTCCCTCTCAATTACTTGGAGGCGCCCTGGTTAGAATCATCGTTTGGCTCCGGGCCAGTGCGCCACTCAGATAAACAAACAGGGAGGTATGCCCTCGGTGCATCTTGGGCGATCGTGAACGAACGGAATGACAAAAGAGTCTGGCAATCATAGGAGATGGTAGCAGGGACACTACTGAAGAGGATCGCAGGCAAGAGCAAGGTGGAAAAGTGACCGGTGAATGCAGCTAAGCCAAGCACATGCGCCATCTTGTTACCGACCATTAGCGTCAAGTTTGGAGAAGACTTTAGCATCTGCTAACTGTCTTAGGGTGTGTTCAACCGAAGGCAATGGATGTTTCTCCCTCATGACGGATTTGTTGAGTTCAGTAAGGTCTGTGCAGATTCTCACCCTGCCCATTGTTTTCGGCACCATCACCATGGGAGCACACCACTCTCTGGGTTCCTCTACCTTCATGATTATGCCCTGCTGTTCTATGCGATCCAGTTCCTCCTTTACTTTTGGCAGAAGAGGAAGAGAAATCCGCCTGGGTGTTGAGGGAGAAAAGGGCTTTGCATCTGGCTTTAACACAATACTCTATTCTCCCTCCATTTTCCCAAGGACTGAAAAAAGTCTGGGAAACTCTTTTTTCACATTTTCTTTAGAGTCAAGCTGGAGATTATTCAATCTAGCTACCAGTTGTAGTGCAATGGCTGCAGGTCCACTTAGCAGTGGCGTGCGAAGTCCATCAACCACTTAGACCTCCTCTTTTGTGGTTCTATTGTTTTTACTGAGATTAGCTGTAAACTTGCCTGTCACCTTTAATGGGGTCCCCCTTGGACCAGAGAGAATCTTGGACGCGCTCATCAGTTTGTTGAACTGGCTTTGAACATACATTTTAGCTGCAATTGCTGTAACATCTGCTCCTATATCGATTTTGAACACTGTACTGCAATTGTCCATCAGTAGTTCAGTCGTCCATTGGCTACCCGCTGTGTCCTCTGACACAAAACCAAGGAATGCAATGTCTTCCTCCCTGTCTACAGTCATTATGGCAACACTGGATTTGCTCATTTTTTTCGTTCGGCAGACTCTGGCATAATGTCCTTTTTTTCTGCAATAATTGAAGTCTGCCTCTTTTGCTGGACATTGTTGTGGTGGATGTCCCTTAGTGTTGTTTAGTTTTGGTCCCGCTGTGCTCCCGTACATGCACTCTGTCGAGCTGAGCATTCACAATTTCAGTTTTAAAGTAAAGTTTTAAGCATTTCCTGCTGCTTTTTCACCTGTTCGCTTTGTCGAGCTCTGGTAATAGCTTTCTCCAATGTTAACTCCGAGTCCATCTGTAGTTGTTCAGATAGCCGTTTATCTCTCAAGCCTACAACCAGTCTGTGTCTCACCATCTCATCATGGAGAGCACCATATCCACAGTGCTCTGCCAGGCAGTGGAGTGCCGTGTGAAAACTATCTGCTGACTCGTCAGGTTCCTGATGTCTCAGATTAAACTTAGCTCTCTCAAAAATCACATTTCGGTGAGCCACAAAGTGGTCATCCAGTTTTTTCTTGACAGTTTCGTACTCACACGCTTCCTCTGGGCGAAGATGGAGGGAAACCAAGATGTCCTCCACCTCCTCTCTTCCAGAAACCTGGAACTGGGACGTGCTGCAGCCGTCAGTTAGCTTCCCACGCTAACTCGTTGTCCTCTTGCTGGAGAGCAAAAATATCACGCCCCGACCATGTGACACCGTGTTGCCATGTCTCATGAGCGTACACACACATAACCGCCACCACTTTTGACACCATGTTCAGTTGGCTGATGAGAATATATAACTTTGAGGCAGCTTGACTCCAGGATGAAAGACACCACACTTCTATCTCTGAACGTCCCATACTTTATTTAATGTCCCCCAGTACATTCCATTCACACCAAGGTTCCTACCTACTGTAGGTGTTTCCCCAACACTACAGTTAGCACATTAGCAGTAATAGGACCAGTTAAAGTTGTTACGTAGAAATTAACTTCATTTCCTTCACAGTTCGGCTACCAATCTTCCCCAAAGTTCATGTACATTCCTCCAACTTTCTGACTCACAGAAACTAGAAGTTAATAGCAGGTTCCGCACACAAGTCCCTCTTGTCCGTTCTCTAATTGGAGCAATTTTTTCTCCATTTATATTAGAAAATTTTTGGCGGCCTTATCATAAGAAAGCTACCTTGGTTCTAAATGAAAACAACAACTTTGAAAATGGTGATAAGGAAAACATAAGGAGCCCAATGTTGTGTTTGTGTCAGACAGCACTGGTATCAAAACCTCTTACAAAATACTTGTCCAGTGTGAATCGTCTTTTGCAGATACAGTAAATATATTTTGCAAAGATCCTTTTATTCAGTCATATTATCCATCGCATAGTTTTGTAATCTAACAGGTAAACAAGTTAACTGGAAAAACATACCGGGGATATTTGGAAATGTTTCCAGACTTTTATTGCAGATACCAGAGAAGACAAACATTTCCATGCTTGGTCGTCAGGACAGGCATTCAGTGCTGCAGTCTACTTCTTCTGTTCTATCTCTTTGTGTGTGTGTGTGTGTGTGTGTGTGTGTGTGTGTGTGTGTGTGTGTGTGTGTGTGTGTGTGTGTGTGTGTGTGTGTGAGAGAGAGAGAGAGAGAGAGAGAGAGAGAGAGAGAGAGAGAGAGAGAGATTATTGTGCATAGACAGAGACTGATGAGTCGTTCCAGGGATAAACCAGCTTTGAACCTTGATGGTAAAGGAAGTTTTCAGTGCCTTTTATCTACAGTTAATTGTGTGTATTCATCTCCCCGTGTTCTAGTTAGGGTTTCTGTCACCCCTCTGGATGCACTTCTCCATGTTTATTGTGCTCAGCTGTCGCCATCGGGTGTTGTGTATTTCTGTTCTCAGCAGATTGACACATGCCAGTGAAGGGTATACTTACTGTCGGTCAAATATGTGAGAAACCAAAATAGTGTTGGATGTTTCTAATGCTGAACCTTGACGTTTAATAAGTACTCTGTCAAAGGCTATTACAACACTCACATGTCCTTGTGTGGCTGAAAAGATGTTTGCACTTAGGTAACGCAAAGAATCAGCCAACCAATGAATCAAACAACTACAAGGCAGCTTTATTACATATATTATTTATTTATATACCATATTTCACATTTCATACACAGAGGCAATCCAATGTGCTTTCCAATTAGCAAGAAATTAGAACATTAAAATCAGCTTGACAGTGCAATTAAAATACAATTTATAAATGAAATATAAACAGACAACATTAAAGTTAACCCACCAGCAAACCAAACTTTTCATTTTAACTGATAAGATAAAAACGTTTTATTATTGTAATTTTTTTTTCATATTCAGAATATGAATTCAGGACAGAAAATATTTCTGGATATATTTTAGAAAATTACTGTTTATGTTTTAACCCCCCCCCCCCAAAAAAAACTTTTTTTTCACAGATACTTAAAATTTTATTTTAAAAAGCTGTTGTCTCCTTTCAAAACAATCATTCTAAAATCAAGAGAAATAAAGAAATCAGAAGAAAAAAAACAGTCTTGTTGTAGTTAATTTTTTTTTGCCTTTTGGGACATTTATAGACTGGAATTAAAATCTACAGACATAACTTTTCCAATAAATGCATGCAGTCATACTTTAACATGAGAAGACATAACAACTACTTGGAGCTCAAGTCCCATTAAGATGTTTCCGTGTTTGTGTTAATGAGCGTGTGTGTGCTTGAGGCCTGGTTCTACATCTTTGTTCCAAATTCCGGTCACACAAATACATCCTCTGGTAAAGTGGCTAAGAAACTTTTGCCGAAGTGGTCAGGTCCCTACCAGATAACTGAAAAACTCTCTCCAGTCGTGTATCAGATCAAGATCCCCGAAGGAAACAAGGACCCCATCTATAAGTGGGTCCACAGGAACCAAATCAAACCGCACAAGGGTTCCACTAATCTGGATGATATTGCAGCCCAAGACTCTGATAACCCAACTTGCATCGAACCAAAAAGGGGGTGAATTTTCCGTCGCCTGTCCCATAGTTCTCTGTTTCAGGTTACACAAGTTTGTTTGTATTTGTGTGTGCATGGTTGTATTTCCTGTCTATACATAACATGCAGACTTGGAATGACTTGGGATGGTCAAGCTTTGGGTTCCTGGAGTCCTGCAATGGTTAAGTAACAGTAAAAGGGAGTATTCCACAAACTGTTGTGTTTATCCAAATTCCTTTTTTGTTTTATCTACCAATCTATAATTCCTTATGGGGTACATTCACATATAGGTTTGATTACTAACAACACTGATTTACATTTTTAGTGTTTCTTCTTTTTATGAAAAGTAATTATATTATTATTTCTGTTAGAAAGATATTCACAGATATACATTTCTACATTATTTCATTGCAGCTGATTTCTTTTTTTCATTCCTATTATAATCAATTCATTTTGATTGTTACCAGTTATGGGCTACAGATAATTTTGCCCTTCTGTTTTGATAACATTTTTGCTCAAAAGAGTTGATTTTCCCTCATATATTGTAGGGTTATATTCATTTTGTTCTTTTTGCAACACTTTTTCCAGTAGTTTACTGCATTTCATTTCCTACACCTAAACTCCGTTCACGTAATTTGCTTCACATAGCACATATAGTGCTAGGTTTATTTTTCTTTGTTATTTTGCATCAGATATCTATTCGTTTGTGTCTACATTGAAGTGCCCTGTGTCTGCTCTTCTCCTCTCCTGAGCTTCGTCATTGGTCTTCGCTTCCTGGGAGGACCTCTCTACACCATTGCCTGTGGTTCCTGCCGTGGTTGCGGGCGCTTTCCGGTTGGCCTGGGGCCTGGTCCGGTCCCTACTCTTCTTCTTCCTACCTGTGGACTACGCTGTGTGGGAACACAGAGCCCATTTATCCTTTATGAAATAATCACTTCAAGGAATTACAAATAATCAGTTGCTGTTGAAGTTCTTCCCGTCATGGGGATCCACAGATTGTTGACTTAATCACTTCTTAAAGACATGATCCGTGACTGTTCACCGGCGTGGGGAATGCTTCCTCACTCCTTCTGCCTTCAACTGGGACATGACATCTGCCATTCCTCGACGGAGTCCATTGGGCCTCGGGGATGTTACTATGCCAGGTGGTTTCTTTCTGACCTCTGTGACCTTGTAAAAGGGGGGAGATGTAACGTCACAAATGGCCTGATTTTGAGATCCCACAGGTCAAATGCACAGCCAGGTCAACTTACCCTGGCTATGACACATCCTAAAGTATATTTTCCCCTGACTGGAGTCTGGGAGTCTGCACACAGTCCCTTTAATCAGAGCCTACTTCCTCACACCAGCTGGACTGCAGAGATAATAAAACATAAACAATAACATTTTGTCCTCCAAGGTCCATCACAAAGGAACTCTTTTGAAATAAACTCCCTTATTCCCAGAAAGAAGAAGAAAGAAGATTTATAATTAAAAATAACCATTGAATGAATTTTGTTATTGCTGATTATAAATAATGAAATGTTCATTGATCTGTGCTTAATGAGATATATGCTTAGCAATTTTATTGAATGAGGTCAAAAACATTTGCACTCACACAAGGACAGAGTAAGTTAAGTTAACGCATGACACATAAGTTAACCTTTTGCCTAGATTCAGAGTCTCCATCGAAGAGGGTGTGTCTCTGAGATGCTTGGTAACATCCTCAAACGTGCCAACTTTTGGTTGGCTATTCAAGATAACATCAATCCATTAAAACTAGTTACTCTGGTTTTTCCCTCAGTTCAACGAGTTCAAGTTGAGTTCGAACAGCTCAACAGTTCGAGTGTTTTTAAAGGGAAAGCTTTAGACCGGCCATCTTTTGCATAACCTCTTTAAACAGAAGGATTTTGACACATTGTCAAAACCTTTAACCTTTTTCGCACCTGCGAAGCTGAACCAGCCAGATAGTTTCCTGCAGAACAAAGCTGACGCAAACTCCTTAGGAGTTATTTTTAAGACGCTCGGTTTCATCCATCTGTCGTGACCCGAGAGACATCTCCGGACTGAAAGAATCGGCACCTCGGTCCTCTACAGCCCTCCGGTGCCAGCGGTCATCCGACCTCTCACTTTCAAATCCACCAAGAGGGTCTCTTAATCCGGGTAAAGTAGACACACAGATAGCGTCTGCGTGTGGTTTTGATAATAACAGCTTTATAGCTTATCTGCAAACCAAATTCTTTTATATCCAGAACCCAGTTCTCAGAGAAATAGAAATTCTGACTCCATTACATTATTGTAATGATTTAATTTACATCTATTTAATGAACCATAAGATGTGAGATTCCATAGGAAATATGAAATCAATCTTATGGATCTTTGGATAACTTAAACCAGAAGATTGGAACTTTTTATTGCAGGGATTATGTAACTACTTCATATTAACTGAGAGACAAGAGAAGAGAGTCACCTTTAAACATTTTAAGAAGATCTATTTCTAAACAGCTTTAAACCAGACTAACTCTAAACTCAAGTGATGAATGGATCTTAGAGTGAATGAGACGTGAGATGGATGGTGTATGTGTGAGTGATGTTGTCATCAGAACTCTCGTATCCGGAGAAGCAAGTCTGAGTGGGAAGTGATGTTTTGCTCTTAAGCTATGATCAGAGTTTCATAAACACATGAGACACCATTTTGTCGCTCCACACATACCCTTAGGATGAGACCTCCGTACAGATCCAGAATGCCAGGTCCTCTGACCCCCCTTTCGGTACCGGAGCCGATGAAACAGCATCAGCAGTACGACAGACTAGTCTTTGGATTGTCTCCAGGTAAAAAGCGACAGTTGGTTGACAGCGTCAGATGGACCCTGAGGGTCAGTGAGTTCAGCTTTTATTCTGAAAGGAATCGTTGCTTGGTTGGTAAAATGCAACAGAATTTATCCAGCTTGTCGGTTCTTTGCTTAAAAAGGAAGTCCGGGTGGCCGGTCCGATACTTCTCTTAGAATGCGGTGAACTGGAGTTAAAGATGACGTGGGCATAGTTTTATAAGCTGGATGTTTTGATTTACGGTTGAATCAAAACTGGACAGCTTTACTGAGCACCACCAAAACCACGCCTCCGTCAGATCTGAAAGATGCTGATTGGATCAGTGAAAGCAAATATGTCGTGTGGCTTAACCTTACGTGTGATCAGTCTTTAGTGGAAATATTTAAAGGTATGTTACTTATTATATTCTATAGGATTATAATATCAAGTAATTAATATTTTCATTTCACAAATTGGTTCACATTTTATTATTGGCTAATACTTTTTTTGATTAGCTTTATTAAAAAGAGTTCTTCTGATTTATTAAAAGAGTCCTTTGTCTTCATTCTTCTCTTGAGCTGGAAAGAAAACAGTTTAGAAGCAAATGCATGACCTTGAGGCAGTCTCATGCAGATTAGTTCTGTGTCAGAGACATCTGAGGAGAGAGGGTAAATAACCTTCGGAGGAACAGCTCCTCCATCACATTACATTATATTCACACATAAGTTCCAGACACCATCCTTAGTTCGCATCCACTCACAGTAAATAATAGTTTAAACAATTTGTCAAGTCTTGATTGTTTGTAAAATACATTTTTATTTTGTTTATAAACCTGACTGTTTCTTGAATCCAATGAAGTGTGTACGATCCCTTAATGAATAAAAGAATCCTCGAATCTTCTGACTAAAACAATAAGACCAAGCAGGTGATATTCTAGTTAAATAGAGTATCACCACTTATTGGTCACTAGTAGTGGTAATAATATAAACAACTTTTCAAGCAATTTACTCAACCCAATTTACCCTCTATTATCATTACATCAGTGACGTGCATCTTCACGTGAGGACAGCTCATAATTTGCCAATTTATATCAAAGTCAAAACACTACAGCCACAGAAGGTGTTTTTGGTCCTCTGTGAACATGTGGCAGTTGAAGTCGTCCTGCTCCTCTCCTCTCATATAATAAACACAAGAGTTTGTGGGAAGCTGCTGACAGCTGAGGATGTGCTGCATTTGGTGAGGAGCTGGATTTAAAGTTCAGAAGAGTGCAAATATATTTATTTCAAAACTAGAAAACCAGTCAGGATGGGGAGATCAACTTCTATTTTTAAAATTCCAACCTTTGCTTTTGCTAATGTTGGGAAGAGATTTGTCCTTTAGTCACGTAAATTATGCTTTTTCTTTGAAACAGACAAGACATAATTAACAAAAACGTTTTTTAAACAATAAAACATGTTTCATTGGTGCGTCTTGTTTAAAATTTATCAAATATTAACAGGCAGTTGAACTTATTTCAGCTTTCTCTGTCATTGTTGTGAAGACCATTGTGAATCACCATCAATGGACACAACGTCTGAATAACCAAAGTAAAGTCCACATAAAGATGAGCAGACATTCACAGAAAAGCAGAAAGACAAAGCTGAGGTGGAAATGAGCAAAACAAAGTTGGAGAGTGAAAACAAATAATCAAATAGGTTTGACTGTGATTTATTGTACAAGGTCATTTCAGATATTGTTCACGAGTGAGGGAAAGATGGAGCTCGAGATCGATAGGCGTATTGGTGCTGCATCTCGGGTGAGGACATCATGACAATAACACACGTCAGAGAACATCAAGAGATGATAAATCAAATGAATGATGCACACAGGAAAAGTCAACGCCTCTTTGCAGGGATGTTGTTGGACAAAAAGCTTGTCAACTTTCAGACTGACTGTGGTGCTACTTGTAATGTTATCCCCATGCAAAGGTTGAGCCCAAACACAGAACTGGATAACACGGAGAAGATACTTGTCATGTATAACAAAAGCAAAATACGCCCACTAGGGAAATGCTAAACCAAACTGCGGAACCCGAGAACTAATAAACTGTACAGGCTTGAGTTTCAGGTGGTGGATCAGGAAGACGCGGTCCCCATCTTGGGCAGAAGGGCAAGCGAAACCATGAAACTAATCATGGTGCAGTATGAAAATATATTGGCAATGGACAGTATAGTGACTACACATAACGCAGACAAAGTCCCAGAAAAAGAGCAACTAACAAACATGGACAAAATAAAGAAGGAGTTCCATGATGTTTTCAAAGGCGTTGGCTGCCTGGAAGGAGAGTACCGCATAGAAATAGATGAAACTGTAACACCTGTAAAACTGCCCAAACGTAGGGTTCCAGTTGCTATAATGGCCCCACTCAAAAAGGAGTTGAAAAGTCTGGAAGACGGAGAAATCATAGCACCCGTGGAGTGCAGTACAGACTGGTGTCAGTGACAAAACCCAATGGAAAGACAAGGATCTGCATAGACCCCAAACCACTGAACAGAGCCCTCAAATGGAGCCATTTTCCTCTCCCAACCATTGAAGATATTCTGCCAACACTCTCCAAAGCAAAGGTCTTAACTGTGTGTGATGTGAAGCAGGGATTTTGGCATGTTAAACTGGATGAGGAGTCTAGTTATCTCACCACATTTGCTACCCCTTTTGGATGTTATCGGTGGCTCAGGATGCCATTGGGTATTAGTCCAGCTCCAGAAGTATTCCAAAGAAAACAGATGAAAGCACTAGAGGGCTTAGAAGGGGCGTACATTATTGCGGATGACATACTGATTACAGGTGAGGGAGACACACAACAGGAAGCAGAGTTGAACCACGATGAAAACCTTAGATGTTTTCTACTCAGGTGCAGACAAAGAGACATAAAACTCAATGCTGAAAAGGTTAAGCTGAGAAAAGATTCAGTACCTTATATTGGTCACTTACAGACAGCAGACGGCCTACGCATTGACCCAGAGAAGGTGTGCGCAGTGTGTGAGTTGCCAAGACCTACAGATGTAAAAAGGGTGCAGAGACTGGTGGGCATGTTAAACTACCTTTCAAAGTTTTGTGATCACCTCTCAGATGACTGACGTTTTGAGACAGCTCACACATAAGGACAACGTATGGAAATGGACAGAGATTAACTTCGTCCCTGACCTGGAGATGGCATTCTACCCTTTTCTGATTTCTGATTTAAGACCATGGTCTCGGATTTAGAGGAGCTGATTCTCATCCCAGCTGCTTCACACTCAGGAGCGATTAGATTAATTTTTTTTACCATAAGCATTAATTATGTTTTCATACCAAATTATTCTCGTGATTCCTTGGGTCAAATGTCCCTTTATGTACTTTTTTTGCTTTTAAAATGAGTGTTCTTAAAACAAGTCAAAGAAATCTCCTTAATTGTTGTGGAATTCCTCCTCTGACTGTACAGATGTTAGAGACTTCATAATTTTCTGTTTACATCAAAATGTTTAAATCAGTGTGTGAATCTGAGCTGTCTGTGTATGCTGCCCTACTTCTTAGCAGATCAATGTTGGAAATATAACTTGAGGGCTTTCCGATTTCACTTTAGTGATTCAATTCAGAGTCAATATGCATCTTTCCACATACATACAAATGCAGTTTTTGTTCATATTGTAGATGATGCCTCATATACATACTCAAAAAATGAAAGGGCTCACAAAAATAAGACCCTAGATCTGACTGAATGAAATATTCTTATTAAATACTTTGTTCTTTAATTGAATGTGCTGATAACTAAATAATACAAAATTACACTCAGATTGAATTGGAAAAAGCACAGTACAGACTGATCCAACTTTGATGTAACGTCTTAAAACAAGTGAGGCTAAGAAGTGTGTGTGGCCTCCATATGCAACACATGGCCATGCTCCTGATGAGATGATGGATGGTCTCCTGAGGGATCTCCTTCCAGACCTGGAATAAAGCATCCACCAACTCCTCTACAGTCGGTGGATGGAGTGAGACATGATGTCCCAGATGGGCTCAGTTGGATTCAAGTCTGGGGAACAGGCGGGCCAGTCCACATCATCAATGGCTTTGGCTTGCAGGAACTGCTGACGCACTCCAGCCACATGAGGTCTAGCATTGTCTTGCATTAGGAAGAACGCAGGGCCAACTGTACCAGCATACTGTATGGTCTCACAAGGGGTCTGAGGATCTCATCTTGGTACATAATGGCAGTCTGGCTACCTCTGGTGAGCACATGGAGGGCTATGTGGCCCTCCAAAGAACCTCCATTACACACCATTACTGACCCACTTCCAAAGTGGTCATGCTGGAGGATGTTGCAGGTAGCAGAACATTCTCCATGGTGTCTCCAGACTCTGTCACATCTGTCATTTGTGTTCAGTGTGAACGTGCTTTCATCTGTGAAGAGCACAGGGTGCCAGTGGTGAATTTCCCAATCTTGGTGTTCTCTGGCAAATGCCAAACATCCTGCACAGTGTTGGGTTGCAAGCACAACTCCCACCTGTAGACGTCAGGCCATCATACCACCCTCATGGAGTCTGTTTCTGATCGTTTTAGCAGACACATTCAAGATTAAGATTAAAGTCCCATAGTTGTCACCCACCACTGGTGTGTGTAGAGGGGTAATATTCTATGTATTTGGGTGCTTTTAAAGCTTAATGTACTACCCTACACTTTGACCAATGTGATGAGAATTTCCATATAAATATGGAAATCCAGTCTGATTGGTCTTTAATGTTTAACCAGAAGACTTGGCATTATTTGTTTATTCAGGGATTGTAGAACACTTCGTATGGATTCAAGAAGAGAGTCAGGTTTATATAAAGTAAGAATTTATTTTCCAAACAATTAAAAACATGACAAGTTAACTAATATTACTGTGATGGATGGATCCAGGTGGATGGAATGTGATGTATGGTGACTATATGTGAATGTGAGGTTATCGGAAACTTCGTATCTAAAAGGACTGAGTTCTGGGTGTGAAAATGAAAGAATTTGGTTTGCATTAACTAGGAAGTTGATTCTTATCAAACCCACATCAGACGCGATTCATGCTGTGTCTACCTCACCATTTCGGAGACCCCCTTCGTGGATCCAGAGGTCAGGAAGGTCGGAGGACCTCGAGGCACCGAGGTTTGTAGAATAACCGCAGCACCGACTCTCCAGTCCGGAGATGTTTCCGGGTCACAACAGATGGATGGAATCATTTGCGTCTAGAAGGACTCTTAGGGAGTCGGAACAGTATCAGCTTGTTCTGCAGGAACTATTTGCTGTGTTAGCGGTAGGCAGCATTTAGCAGGGTTTTGACAGCTTGCCAAACATGCTCTGGGCTAAAGAGGTTTCGCTTCGGATGGCAGTTCCGTAGCTTTCTCTAGAACTAACTCACCATGAAGTGAGCTCTGTTTTAATATTCTCATATTATGAATTCTTGTCCAATCGGAACGTGCCACGTTAAGGGATATTACCAAGAACCTCAGAACATCACATATTCTTTCAGATACAGGATGCTCTCATTTGGGGTAAGGAAATATCTATGTGTCATGAGTTTAACTTTAATTTATCTCTAATGAACCTTGTGTCTGAGTGTAGATGATGATTGCCTTGTCATATCAAACATTACTGATCAGTGGCGGCTGGCCAGTAGAGGGCGATAGGGTGCCGCCCTCCCAGTTTTCCCCAGTGTTTTTAATTTTTATTTAAAAAAATAAATAAATAAAATTAACAAAAATCACATATTCTAAGTTAATTGTGTGTTTTGTAACGAAAACAAATCATATATATGTATATATATATATATATTGGTCTCTGCTGAGCGGTGGAGGCGACAGAAAGGCTGTGGGCTGTGTTTCAATCGCCCAAACAGTACGGCACCAGCCGGCCAATTGCTGACAAGAAAATCAAACGGTAGGAATGGGAATGTATCCAATCAGCGTCAACGTTGTTTCAGAAGCATGATGGGACATAGAGCTACCGCCAAAGGTTTCGTTGGTGTTCGGTAGAACTCGGCAGAGTCTCGACTACTCCAGCACGTTTTTGGTCGTGACGCAGATGTAATAGACCAGTGAGCCTACAACCAGCATGGATACCGGATCTCAGCAGCCACTGAATTCAGTTCGGTCTCTTCTCCAGTATCCGTTCGAGAGGAGAACTATGGTGGAAAAACTTAATGTCAAAGAGCTTGGACCAGCTCAGCCAGACGTAAAGATAAGCCAGCAGGACAAGGAGAAGGGTAAACTGTACACACGAGGCTTCTCCCGAAATTGGTACACCAGGAAGGCTTGGCTAGCTGGATGCAATCACACTAATGCGTTATTTTGCTTTCCGTGTTGTTATTCAAAACGGCTGGGACAGATAAGGCATGGATGAGTCAGGAGTTACAGACATGAAACATTTTTCTGAGAAGGTGAAGAAACACGAGTCATCCCGGGCACACATGGACAACAACACGGTGAAGCTAGCCATGCTAGGCAGAGCTAACGTTGCCATGCAGCTCGACGAGGGAAACGGAAGAAACGGAGGACGTTTGGCCAGGGAGAACAACAGCAGCTGGGTGCAGAGGTAAGCTGTACATTACATTTCTGTGAACAAGACAATCAGAATCAGAAATCCTTGGTTGTCCCACAAACCGGGACATTTGTTTAATAACATGTTTAATGTGCAAAACTAATTTCAACACACATACTTATTATACATATTTAATCACGTAAATGTGTATTTCATGTAAATTTGTACATACATCAGTCTGATTCCATTTTACTTGTTACACTTCTGCTGCAGCAAACAAATTTCCCAGCTTTTGGGACAATAAAACATTTCTGATTCTCTATTAGATGTTTTTACCTCAAATGTAAAAACATCTGATTGAGAATCAGAAATGTTTTATTGTCCCAAAAACTGGGAAATATGACATTTGTAAAAGGGTACTGATGACATTATTTCCTATGAAAGTGTTTCCTATGTACTTATCTTTTGTTTTTTTTATTTGTCTACTTTAAAGAGGATTAAGACTTTCCTGAGGAACACCATGCTACAGGATGGGCTGAATGCTCTTGCCATGCTCTCCATGGGAAAAAAGCTTGTCACAAACATTCCTGACTTCAATAAAAAGGTCATCGAGAGCTTTGCCACTCAGAAGGACAGAAGGGCAAAATTTCTGTACAAATGAGGTATCACACACACACAAATGCATCCACTTGATCTTTGTATAAAGTTGACCGTAGCACAACACTCCATAAATATTTAACAGTGTAAATTTCTGGCATTTTGTCTAAGTAGTGTTTACTACCATTACTGTAACAGTGACCTGCTCGTAATTTTTGGTGTTCACTCAAATGTTGAAATTAAACAAAATGTTTTTGTTACTTGCCTCTTGCATTGCCTATTTACCATTTATGGTCATGTTATTTTATGTGCAATTTAATGCAGTATTTTTCAACCTTGGTCTGCAAGGCAGCGTGCCAATAGTCAGACACACCTGGATTAATCAGTTTGTCCAATGATGTAAGACAGGAAATAAAAGAGCTGTGCTTAATTCAGGAAATAGTGAAGTTGTGCACAAAGCTCAGAAAGCACAAGTTTGTTTAAAAATAAAAAATAGCACAGCCCCACCAAAAATATTTTTCACCAGCCGCCACTGTTACTGATTATCATATATACGTCCCAATCCTCACCTATGGTCTCCTCCTTGAACCGTCACCTTATCGTGGTGGAGGAGTTTGAGTGCCCTAATGATCCTAGGAGCTATGTTGCCTGGGGCACTTAGTGCCCCTGGTAGGGTCTCCCATGACAAATTGGTCTAAGGTGAAGGGTGAGACAAAGAACGGTTCGAAGGATCTTTCATGGCGGTGAAAACGAAGAGTCGGAGTACCCGGCCCGGAGGGTTACCGGGGTCCCACCCTGGAGCCAGGCCTGGGGTTGGGGCCCGTGAGCGAGCGCCTGGTGGCCGGGCTTTCGCCCATGGGGCCCGGCCGGGCCCAGCCCGAACCGGATACATGGGCTCGTCCAACTGTGGACCCACCACCCGCAGGAGGAACATGAAGGGTCCGGTGCAATGTGAATCGGGTGGCAGACCAAGGCGGGAGCCTTGGCGGTCCAATCCCCGGACAAGGAAACTAGTTTTTGGGACATGGAACGTCACCTCGCTGGCGGGGAAGGAGCCGGAGCTTGTGGCAGAGGTTGAGCGGTACCGGCTAGATATAGTCGGACTCACCTCGACACATTGCATTGGCTCTGGAACCCGAGACCTGGAGAGGGGTTGGACACTCTACTTTGCTGGAGTTGCTCCGGGTGAGAGGCGGAGGGCTGGGGTTGGCTTTTTGTTAGCCCCGAGACTCTCTGCCTGTGTGTTGGGGTTTACCCCGGGGGACAAGAGGGTAGCTTCCTTGCGCCTTCGGGTCGGGGAACGGGTCCTGACTGTTGTTTGTGCGTATGGGCCAAATATCAGTTCAGAGTACCCACCCTTTTTGGAGTCCCTGGGACGAGTACTAGATAGTGCTCCATCAGGGGACTCCATTGTCCTGCTGGGGGACTTCAATGCTCACGTGGGCAATGACAGCTTGACCTGGAGGGGTGTGATTGGGAGGAACGGCCCACCTGATCAGAACTCGAGCGGTGTTTTGTTATTGGACTTCTGTGCAAGCCGCAGTTTGGCCATAACGAACACCATGTTCGAACATAAGGATGCCCACCGGTACACTTGGTACCAGGGCAGCCTAGGTCACAGGTCGATGATAGATTTTGTAGTCGTATCATCTGACCTGCGACCGTATGTTTTGGACACCCGAGTGAAGAGAGGGGCGGAGCTGTCAACTGATCACCACCTGGTGGTGAGTTGGATCAGATGGCAAGGGAACATGCCGCGTAGACCTGGCAGACCCAAACGCATAGTGAGGGTCTGCTGGGAACGCCTGGCAAAAGAACCTGTCAAGACGGTCTTCAACTCCCACCTCCGGCAGAGCTTTGACCACGTCCCGAGAGCAGTGGGGGACATTGAGTCCGAGTGGGCCTTGTTCCACTCTGCGATTGTCGAGGCGGCTGTTGCTAGCTGTGGTCGTAAGGTGGCCGGTGCCAGTCGTGGTGGCAACCCCCGTACCCGCTGGTGGACACCAGAGGTTCGGGGAGCCGTCAGGCTGAAGAAGGAGGCCTACAGGGCGTGGCTGGTCTGTGGGTCTCCGGAGGCAGCAGACAGGTACCGGATAGCCAAGCGGGGTGCAGCAGTGGCAGTTGCCGAGGCAAAATCTCGGGCGTGGGAGGAGTTTGGTGAGGCCATGGAGAAAGACTATCGATCGGCTCCAAAGAGGTTCTGGCAAACTGTCCGGCGCCTCAGGAGAGGAAGGCAGCAACTCGCTCACACTGTTTACAGTGGGGATGGGGAGCTGCTCACGTCAACTGAGGCTATAGTCGGACGGTGGAAGGAATACTTTGAGGAGCTCCTCAATCCCACCAATGCGCATTCCGAGGAGGAACCAGAGCTGGGAGGCCTGGGGATGGACTGTCCGATCTCGGGGGCGGAAGTTGCTGAGGTAGTTAAACAACTACACAGCGGCGGAGCCCCGGGGGCGGATGAGGTTCGTCCTGGGTATCTCAAGGCTATGGATGTTGTAGGGCTGTCATGGTTGACACGTCTCTACAACATTGCGTGGTCATCGGGGGCAGTTCCTAGGGAGTGGCAGACCGGGGTGGTGGTCCCCATCTTTAAGAAGGGTGACCTGAGGGTGTGTTCCAACTATAGGGGGATCACACTCCTCAGCCTCCCTGGAAAGGTCTACTCCAAGGTACTGGAGAGGAGGGTCCGATCGATAGTTGAATCTCAGATAGAGGAGGAGCAATGTGGTTTTCGTCCTGGCCGTGGAACTGTGGACCAGCTCTATACCCTTGCAAGGGTGATGGAGGGGGCATGGGAGTTTGCCCAACCAATCCACATGTGCTTTGTGGATTTGGAGAAGGCTTATGACCGTGTCCCCAGGGGCACCCTGTGGGGGACGCTCCAGGAGTATGGGGTGGGTGGCTTTCTGTTAAGGGCCATTCAGTCCCTTTACCAGAGGAGCGTGAGTTTGGTCCGCATAGCCGGTAGTAAGTCGGACCTGTTCCCAGTGAGGGTTGGACTCCGGCAGGGCTGCCCTTTGTCACCGGTTCTGTTCATCACATTTATGGACAGAATTTCTAGACGCAGCCGTGGTGTGGAGTGTGTCGAGTTTGGTGGCAGGAGAATCTCGTCTCTGCTTTTTGCGGATGATGTGGTCCTCCTAGCTTCATCCAGCTCTGACCTTCAGCTCTTGCTGGGTAGGTTCGCGGCCGAATGTGAAGCGGCTGGGATGAGGATCAGCACCTCCAAATCTGAGACCATGGTTCTCGACCGGAAAAGGGTGGCTTGCCACCTCCGGGTCGGGGGAGAGGTCCTACCTCAAGTGGAGGAGTTTAAGTATCTCGGGGTCTTGTTCACGAGTGAGGGTAGGAGGGATCGGGAGATCGACAGGCGGATTGGTTCGGCGTCTGCAGTGATGCGGACGCTGAGCCGATCTGTCGTGGGGAAGAGGGAGCTGAGCCAGAAAGCCAGGCTCTCGATTTACCGGTCGATCTACGTCCCAATCCTCACCTATGGTCATGAGCTTTGGGTAATGACCGAAAGAACGAGATCGCGGATACAAGCGGCCGAAATGAGTTTCCTCCGTAGGGTGGCCGGGCTCAGCCTTAGAGATAGGGTGAGGAGCTCGGACATTCGGGAGGGACTCGGAGTAGAACCGCTGCTCCTCCGGATCGAAAGGAGCCAGTTGAGGTGGTTTGGGCATCTGGTCAGGATGCCTCCTGGACGCCTCCCTGGGGAGGTGTTTCGGGCATGTCCTGCCGGCAGAAGGCCCCCGGGTCGACCCAGGACACGTTGGAGAAGTTACATCTCCAATCTGGTCCGGGAACGCCTTGGGGTCCTGCCGGAGGAGCTGGTGGACAAGGCCGGGGAGAGGACGGCCTGGAGCTCCCTAGTTGGGATGCTGCCCCCGCGACCCGGACCCGGATAAGCGGAGGAAGACGAGACGAGACGATATATATAAATCATTCAATGTAATAATTTGTTTCAAACGTCAGTAATTCAAACACAGATCAATCAACCTCACTGATTTAAGCACAGATTAATAAAGACATTATTATTATTCCATTTCACAAATGATTAACTCATATGAGCTGAAAATAGTCACTTTATTCAGAGGCATGAGGAATCCTGTAGAAGTGATAAGGGAAGCTTAGGCCTTGAAACAGGAAGTTTGTTGACAATATGTTATCATGTTTTCCGAGCTACAGAGAGGCCCGGACTTCAGTTGATGGAATGGCAGGATCCGGCAGATTAAAGGCAACACATGTAGACTCCTGTCTCCATATGACCAGATACTGAAGGGGTCAAACTGTACATGAAAAACTGACCATTTGAAAATTGTCCTCCGCATTTGACCCATCCCCATGGGGAGTGGTGAGCTGCACACACGGCCGCGCTCGAGAACTATTTGATGGTTTAAGCCCCCCAATCCAACCCCTTAAAGCTGAGTGTCAAGCAGGCATAGCCTGGCCTGGCTGACTCCTCTGTTTAATTCTACACAGAGAAAGTGTCTGGGAACTCTCCTATTTAACTAACCCCACCCCTTTTGAATTCTAACCAAGCCAACTCAGTGTTGAGTAGCGTACGTCATACACCACATTGCCGAGTTTGCCATAAACATGGCGACTGAAGCAGTTTGCTGCAGCTCTTTCCTCTGTTCTAAATTACTTGGGCATGTCTTTAAAACAAGTAGAAGCGCTAAAAGCCTTTCTTTTAAAGAAAGATGTTTGTGCTGTTGCCAAACTCCATTTTTTACTACAGCTAAAAAACTACAGCGTCGCGGACGTCACACACAGCGACGCCCAGTTTCTCATAAACAATGAAGACAGCGACGGAGTTCGCTGTGGCTCTTTCCTCTGTTCTAAATGCCTTGAATGTCTTTAAAATCACAACAAGTAGCAGGGCTAAAAGCCTTTCTTCTAAAAAAAATATATTTTTGTTTGCGCCGTTGCCAGACGCCATTTTTTACTAGGCGTCGCGCAGCATTTCCGTCTTTTTTCTGATTGGCTATTTTTGAGCTGCCCTCAAGTGTCTCTCTGTCTGTGAGTTACCAGACTCTTTCTCTGTGCAGATTTATATAGAGGACAAGTCTGGCAGGCCAGGCTAAAGCAGGGAGGCATTGGGTCCCATTTTTATAAAGTCTTTGGTATGACTCGACTGGGATTTGAGCTTTGATCTCCCAGTCCCAGGGTGGACAATCTACCACTAGGCCACATGCACATAGTGCATCTGTGCTCTGGATATTACACTGACAGACACAGCAAACCTTTATACACAGCTAACATTGATGTGCCATCCTGGATGAGCTGCACCACCTGAGCCACTCGTGTGGGTTGTAGACTCTGTCTCATGCTACCACTAGAGTAAAAGCACCAACAACATTCCAAAGTGACCAAAGCATCAACATGAGGGCACAGGAACTGAGGAGTGGTCTGTTTTCACAACTTGCAGAATCACTTCTTTACTGGGGATGTCTTGCTAATTTCCTGTAATGTCCACCTGTTGTCTATTCTGTTTACACGACAGCAGGTGAAACTGATTGTCAATCAGTGCTGCTTCCAAGTGGACAGTTTGATTTCACAGAAGTGTGATTGGCTTAGAGTTACATTGTGCTGTTTAAGTGTTCCCTTTATTTTGAGCACATATAAACATTAGCATTAAAAGTTTTCTAATAGAAAGTTTGAAATGTTTCCTCACACTCTCAAAGTTCTCTGGTGTTAGATTTTACGTCTCATGTCAAATTGATTTGGAAACATGAGACATCAGTCTGTCAGCATAATTATACCTGTAATTTGATTTTAATGCAGCTTGTGACATGAACAGCAATATGAATAAATTAACACAGAGATGAGTGTGATGTGTGAATCTTGTCATTTGCAATTTAGTCTGTCTGCTGTTTTTAGTTTTCCTTCATCTGTTAATGCAAAGTCACACGTGAGAAGCTAGTGATCCATTTGTTTTACTTCAAAACCGGTTCATTTAAATCCAAGACTCAAGTTGTGACTTGAATTTCCAGTTTTACACAAAAACTGCAAAATAATAAACTTATTTCATTAGATGCAATTTAAAATAACAAAGTTATGTAATTTCATTGAAAACGCCAACATTTTTGAGACAATTAAAACCACCCAGCAAATTCTAATGAAACCTATTCAAACCTGTTCCATTTCAAACCTAGATGCAATTTTCATAAATATTCCAAAAATGATGAAAATACCCTGAAGGATCTTGTTTTAGAACAGACAAAGTAAAAGGCGGATGTAGCTCTGAACAGGCTGTGACTGAGGTACGGAAATGAACTCAGATAAAAGGAGAAAAAAGTGCGAAACTTGTGTCTTGTTTAGTTTGTTGGCAGCAAGTCTACAGAACTGATGATGGCTGACACATTGGAGGTCAAAGGTGACAGTGACTGACAGCTAAGGACTGGAGTCTGGGCAGCCTCCAGCCTCACAGCCTTAACAGACAGGCTCAGAGAAAGACCAGTGGGCTTGGCTAGGCACAGAACCATTCATGTTCACTGAAAAAAATGCTAAACTTTATATTCTCAGACCACATGGAAAAATGATAAGACTAAAAGAAAACCAGAGTAATAAACAGGGCTAATCAGGGCAACGACCAAATGAAGATAGCATAATCAGGATTTTACTCATTCCACCAATAGAGCCTCAAACGGATCCTGCAGTCATGTGTGGCATAATGCCTAATGTTTTTAAGATCAGACTAAAACAGCTGCATCTTCATTATTTCCTAACATAAAAGGATTGAAACTCTGCTGTGAAAAGGGACAAGGCAGTAAGGATTATTTTTCTAGGGGCTTGTGATGATTTTTTATTTTTTACAAATATTACACTGATAAAAAGTAACCTGAGTACTTCACTGTGTATTTTATTAATTTTAATATATTTTTACGCTCACAGCACTAGCAATGACTCAGTTGTTAAAGCAAGTTTTTTATAATTTAGGCTAAAGATCAGACCCTTCATTGACTGTTGTGACCTAGACACATGCTTTCATCAGTGTGAAGCTAGAATGCTGTAATGCGTTATGTGTTGGTCTATCACTAGCTACGTTTAAAATGTGCCAAATGTCGGGTGATCGGAAATCCCAAATCTGTTTGCATGGACACTAACTGAAATGACCTGATCATGTTGTGAGTATGCATGCACCAAGCATTCAGGCAGAGTTGTCTTTCCCAGGAAAAAAAATTGTGAACAAACACAAACATGTCCGCATGTCTTTCCCCTCACATTTTATTTTCTAGCTTTGTTTGTTGACCTACATTCCCCCCCCCCCCCCCCCCCCCCCCCCACACACATAAGTTGTACATGTGCAGTGGTTATAATTTTACTCCAACAATCCGAATGGGTGTGTACATGGACATCAATTGGAATGCTAATCGGACAAAACTACCTCTCTCAATCGGAAATAAATTTCATTCCGATCGGGCCGAATCGGATCCGAATATTCTGATTGACATGTTTACATGAATAAAACAATACAATTGAAAATCTTAATGTTCAATCTTCAAGGAGTAGCGTCCAGCAATGTTCAGTTTAGGTACAGCTGACCTTCCACCATCTATTCAACATCTGGTCAGAAAGGAGACACAGTGTTTCTTTTGTTCCTTTAAACAACGTCTACCTTCTCACCAGCTGGCAGACTTCACTTGTCTGATCCAAAACAGTAACTAACTTTTGCCCCCAAGGTCTTATCTGCGCCTCCAGAAGAAAGAAGACCAGCTCAAATAAGTTGCTAAACTCAAGAATATTATAATAAATCATTAACAACTCATTTTATGATTTCAATCTATTAAATAATTAAATAAACATTTGCTTATTACTACTTGTGGTAAAAATATAATGAAATGAAATGCTTCATTAATCTAAATCACTGAGTGGATGTTATGTTTATCTAATAGACTGTGTTCACCATGTTTTGATGACAAGGTCTTCACACCTGCTCAAAAACCATAACAAGTACAGCTAAGTTAAATTCATTTCACATACCTTCCACCCAGATCAGAGTCTCCATATGAAGAAGGCGTGTTTCTGTTGCCTTGGTAACTTCTATGTTCCTGTCAGCTTCTAATTGGCTGGCCAAACCATAACAAAGAACTTATAAAACTAAAGCTTGGTTTATGCTTGACGCATTCACTTTCCGCTTGGTGATGCGGCTCGCGGATGGAACGCGCTTCACAACTCGCAGCGTTTATGGTTTGTGCGGTTCGTCTCTGCGGTGAGTCAATATTCTCCCAAACTGTAGGGGGCAGCACAGAGCTCTACGGCATGCATCCAACACTACACAATAGTAGAAGTAAAAATGACTGTTTGCAACATGGCATTTCAGCATTTTTAACAGCGTCCTCGTCTTTTCCGACAGTGCGAGCTATTTCTCTCCAAGAATTATTAACAACATGTTGATCACGATGATCTCTGAGAGCTGAATCATACAAATGTCTGTATTTACGAACCTCTGCCATACTAGTTCTTGCCAGTCCGCCATATTTTTCCGTGTCCGATAGTCCGCGTGGTTAGAAATTTTCCTAGGTGCACGTTGCGGAAATTTTGGGCCGTGCGGAGACGTGAAGGGGCGTGGTTGTTAAAATGATGCAATTTCACCGCGCGGAGCCGTGCAGACCTCGCAGACGCGTCAAGCATAAATCAACCTTAAAGCAGACTGAGAGATCTTCAGTGCGGAACAGTCCTGGAGAATACTGGAAAGTTCTGGAGATAGCTCAGGTTGGCCACCTGTTGCAAATACTCCATAAACATCTCAGATTTTTACACGTCGAGAAAGAACCTTTTTGCATCCGCATAGTTGATGAGAAAAACTTCCTGCAGAACAAAGCTGAACTGTTCACTCCTTAAGAGTTATTCCTGATGCAAGCTGATTCCATCCTGTACTGCCTGATCGACATCTTTTGGACCGGGGAAAGTCGCTACCTTGTGTTCTGGACCTGGGTGCTCGAGGTCATCAGACCTCCTTTGACCTCCGGATCCTGACAAGGGTCATCAAAAGGGCAAGTAGAACACAGAGAGATTGCATCTGGATGTATTTTAATGATATTGACTTCATAAGCTTAATGCACTCCAAATTAATTTCACCAGAACTCAGCTTAATTTATAAGGAAGCTCTGATCCATATCAAATCTACACCTTCAGCATCTCAGTTCCACTCATTCACCTTAAATGTTTAATTCAATAGTCATGTTTTAAATGCATTGTAAAATAAATTCTTACTTTTACAAAACTTGGCTCTTTCTTGAAGTAACACGAAGCTTGGTTGATCACTGAAAAAAGCAAAGAACCTAGATCTTCTGAATTAAATCCTAGAATCTTCTGAATAATTACAATAAAGACCTCACAGGTTAATATTTTATATTTATATGGAATATTACATCTTCGTGGTCATAACAGATTAAAATCCTCAATTTGTAAACGTTACATTTTAATGACATGCTCCCTGCTGGCCTCAAAGCCTACGTCTGCTCCCTCTGATGTTTTCTTTCACATTGAACAGGTCGTGGGCCGAGCCGATGCTCTTACCACTGACGTTGACTGAGACAAATTACGGAAACTTCTGTTAAAATACAAAGACTTTCTTTCGGTCGACTCCTTGGACTGTGGACTGACCACTATACATGAGGCCAGAATTCCGACGTCGCCACATGCGACTCCGTCCTTTGTGCGGCAGTACAAGATTCCCCATGGTCCGGTCCAGGACATCATTGATAGCCTCTTGGACAAGGGCATCATTCGACCATGCAACAGCATCTACTCGGCTCCAGTGGCTGGTGAAGAAACCTAATGGTAAGTGGTGGCAGTGGTTAGCACTGTTGCCTCGCAGCACGAAGGTCGCAGGTTCGAAACTCGGCTGCGGCCTATCTGCGTGGACTTGCGTGTTCTCCCCATGCATGCGTGGGTTTCCTCCGGGTACTCCGGTTTCCCCCACAGATCACAACATGTCCTATAGATTATAAATTGTAAGTCGCTTTGGATAAAAGCGTCTGCTAGATAAATAAACACAAATATAAACATAAGTGGCCACTGACTGTCGACTACAGACAGCTCAACAAACAGGTTCCTTTGTCTAGGTGGCCAATGGCGTGCCTGGAACAAGAACTTCCCAAGGTGAGGGACACTAAATATTTCTCCACTCTTGACATTGCGTCTGGCTTCTGGACGATCCCTGTCAACAAGTCCGACCAATATAAATTAGCCTTCACCTTCGCCAACCGCCAGTACACTTTCACTCGGTGTCCTTTTGGCCACTCCAACTCACCGGCTGAGCTCAACATCTTCTTGGACAAGGCCTGCCCTAATGCTCGAGAGCAAGGCACCATCATCTATGTCGATGACATTCTCGTACGTCGGCATACCTTGGATGACCACCTGTCTGAGCTGGACCATGTAATGGGTCAGCTCACAGCAGCTGGCGCGAAGATTTCTCTCGCCAAAAGTCAGTGGTGCAGGCCAAAAGTTCAGTTTGTTGGCCTCCTTGTGGGACCACAGGGAGTGCAGCCACAATTTGGCAGAATTCAAGGCGTGGCCACCATCAAATCTCCTATGACTATCTCTGAACTTCGGAGTCTTCTGGGATGTAATATATGGAATATTACATCTTCGTGGTCATAACAGATTAAAATCAGCAATTTGTAAATGCTTCAAAGGTAAGCACGGTGTTGTCCCCTCTTGGGGCAGCAGTAGCTCAGGAGGTAGAGGAGCAGGTTGTCCAGTAGTTGGAAGGTTGCCGATCCCAGCTCCAACCAGAGAATGCTGCTGTTGTGTCCTTGGGCAAGACACTTAAGACGCCTCGCCTGCTGGTGGTGGTCAGAGGGACCAATGGCACAAGTGTTTGACAGGCCTCGCCTGTGTCAGTGCGCCCCACGGCAGCTGTGGCTACTATGAAGCTCATCATCCCCAGTGTGTGAAGCACCGTGGGGGGTTGTAGAACCCTAAGAAGGCCCTACACAAATACTGGCCCTTTACCATCATGTTTTCTGTTGACTCTCTATAGATTTCAGTCATTGAAGCTTTTAGAACCTCTCCATTGATGAAGACGAAGATAAACCTTTAATAGGGTAACACATGCCCCCCATCCCGTCACTACAAGAATCAATATTCTGGCTTCAGATAGCAACATTTTCATAAGTGATTAGAATGCATTTTCCTGCATTTTTCCTCCACAGCTCTTTACAAGGGGTGCTAAAATAAGTAAAATATTCAAACCTGACCTGTAGGTGAACTGTCTGATGTCAGAAAACTGTTAACACAAGATTATTTGGAGCTTGTAATGACTGACAAATGGAAGATGTTAAAGGATGTATGAAACTATATCAAGTTCTGAAAAACATCCACATTAACGGCACATCAAATAGATACATGGAACCGATATGGTCTGTTGAGCATAAAATATTAGATCCCTCTCAGGACACATGAAGGACACACTAATCTAGAAAATAACCCATCTGCCTCATGTTTTAATGATGTGGGCAGGAAAACCACTCTGAGCTGAAACTGAAGCAGCACCAATACAGAAAACGTGAGATGAGAGTGAGTAGCCTGCAGTCAAAAGGAACGAGTCAAGGTGATTATTAAACCAATATTCTGTGACAGAAAACCATTCCTCAAGCAAAGTGGGTGCAATTCATACGTGATGCCCACAAGTATCATGAAACGTATGCCTACTGGAGGTAAGGCTGTGGCTGCCTTTCCGACATGCTCTGGAATTGTGGCACTATGAACTGTATATGTCTGTTTTAACCTGCCAAGATTAATGTAGCAGGAATTAAGGAATGTAGCAAACCTGTAGCAAACCTTAAACATATGTGTGTGTGTGTATATATATATATATATATATATATATATATATATATATATATATATATATATATATGTATATATATATATATATATATATATATACATATATATATATTTATATATATGTATATGTATGTATATATATTCTTAAAATAAAATTAAAAAAATATATATATATATATGTATATAGTACTAAACACTGGTCACGTGCAGTCAGACTACAGGGTTGAAGGACATGCATTTACTGGTTTGTTTCTCTAAATGATTTGCACTAAGCTGCAGTGGCATGATATCATAAATCAATGTCAGGTAGGAACATATTTTATTACAACAAATGTGTAAACATCTGTTTTTGTGCATCAATTTAGCTAAAGAAGCCTACAATCCTAACTTATTGCATGATCCAAAACTTAATCATGTGTACATGTTAAAGCACAAATGTAGCTTAGATGTTAACGTGAATTATTAATTAACGTTTCATTAATAGGTAACTTAACCGAGAAAAATTTCTCATTTTCAATGATAACCTGGCCAAGTGGCCATTGCAGCTAGTTGATATCGCTGCCCACTTTTATTTTAGATCTGTTTCTTAGTTGGATTTATTCATATTTTAATGTTTTTGATCACAATTTTTTATTGTTGTTAGCTCTTCTTTTAGTTTTTAAATGTTTTTATCTCTGTATTTTATTATAGAGCTGTTTTATTGTGCTGCTTCTTTGCACCATGTTCAGCACCTTGGGCCCCCTTGATTGGGGGTGGGAAGGGGCTTTATAAATAATACGATTGATTGATTGATTGATATAATTACATATATATATATATATATATATATATATATATATATATATATATATATATATATATATATATATATATATATATATACATTTTATATATATATATATATATATATATATATATATATATATAATGTATATATTAAAGACATGCAACAAAAAATATACTGCAGCATTTTTGCCACATGAAACACTAATTCCAATCCAAACAATAGCAAGCAATGTAACACAGGTGGGTTAAAGCAGATGCAGCGATCCTGTACCGCTGATTGTGTTAATAAAAAAGAGTGGATTGAAAGAGTCAAAGCTTTAATCATCTGCAACGGAGGACCAAAACGAGGAAACAAGCTAAGGATGTTGAAGCTTCAGTCACAATGCTGACAGCAGCATAATAAAGAGCATGCAGGTTTAGAAGGAGCTTTTATAATGTTGTGTAGAATGTTTCTGAAATGCTGCACTGCTGTGGGGAGTGAGTCTATGATTAAAAAACAAGGTGAAAAATAAATGCTCACAGTGTCTATCCAAAGACACAAAGGTTTCTATGTGAACATAGGAACCAAAGAAAGAACAAAGTTTGCAGTGATTCTGTATTGAGAGGACCAGAAAACAAACTCAGTTTTATAAATGTCAAAAACCCATGTTCTTTGTTCTTCCCCTATCTGTTTTCTTTTGCCTTCATGGCAAAGAGCAGCAGTAGCTCAGGGGGCACAGCAGGTTGTCCAGTAATAGGAGGGCTGTAGGATCAATCCCAGCTTTTGGAAGAGAATGCTGCTGTTGTGTCCTTGAGCAAGACTCTTAACCCACATTGCCTGCTGGTGGTGGTCGGAGGGACTGGTAGCGCCTTTACTCGGCAGCCTCGCCTCTGTCAGTGCGCCCCAGGGCAGCTGTGGCTACATTGTAGTGCATCACCCCCAGTGTGTGGACGAAGAAGAAGAAACAATTTTTTTAAATCATAAAAATGGGAAAAGTAAAGATTGTGGTTAAAATTTAGATTTTGTGCTGCAAATCCACATTATATTCCACATCCTTCCACTTTTGAAACTTTTAAAAACAAGTTTTTTTTTCGGCTTCGTACTATTTACACCTTCCAGGGCAGCAGCAGACACAGTGCATGTTTAAAATATTACTAATGGCACTATTAACATGTCAGTCTTTTATGAAAAATAAGTTATTCTCAGGGGCCATTCCTTCAACTCAGAAACAAAACACTTGGATTTGATGAAACCTTGCCTCCCCATGTGCAAATTACACCAGCTGCAGTCCCCGAGACCGCAGATTCACGCCAACATGTCCCACTTGGAGAGCTTTCCATTGGAGGGTCTAGCCGCTTCCACAAGCTACTTGAACTGAAAAAAGACAGCTGAGATGGTAGCAGATTCCAGCCTGAATCATTGGAATGGTGCTGGTTTGAAGAAGTAATCCTTCTGAAAACCAACTCTGCTACTGGTGGTGATTTAACAGGCAGTCTGTGAAATTGCGGTTACATTCTAGTTTTTGAGAGCTCCTGAATATAAAATCTAACTATGTCTGTCATTTTTCAAGACTGGACAGGGGTCCTTTACTTCTCGCAGAAAAAAAATCTAATTTAGGGCATTATTTAAAGTGCAGACTAGAAAAGAAAGAAATCACTTTTTCACAACCGTAGAGATTAAACTACCAGCTAGCTACACAGAGAGACTTGGTGTTAGTGTTTACAGTCCAGGTGTCTCATTTATCAAGCTTGCTTACGCACAAAACAGGGTCGGAGAACTGCGTAAGCAACTTTCCATGCAAACTTTGGGGTTTATAAAAAAAACATGATGGAAAAATGTGCGCAACTTTAAGTTGACTAAGGACCTGGCTCACGCACATTTTGGACATGGTGAGCACCTGCAGTGCTGCTGCTGAGAAGGATACAATTAAGAATTCCAGCAGCATTATCACTTGTACTGTTTCGTGCACACACAGAACAAGCAAACCCCCCCCCCCCCCAAAAAAAAACACACACACACACATAAACAACCTTAAGTGCAGCCCCCACCTCAACATGCAGAATATCAGCATGGGGCCAGATTGAGACAGAATGCCATGCGTCATTTATTCGACCAACACAGAAGTCATGATTTTCATCTTTTATTTTCTTGCCAATTTTTTAAGTGTTCCTGAAATTTCAGTCAGGACATCACATATTTTGTGCAGTTCTCCTCACACTTCATTCACTGCACTAAACACATCTTTCTGTGCCTGCAGGACAGCATCAGGTAGCACCCGGCTACTTCCAGATGTGCCATGCACCCAAGGCGCACTGGTGGGACAGGCCGACCCTGCAGCCACATCTTTGGTTGCAGCCCGGGATGCCTCGTTGGGCGCTTTGTCCAGAGTCACTGGGGGGAACAATGAGATATGGGTTTCTTTTATGTTTTAATGACGGACACATTTGATCTGTATTAAAAAAAGGCTCAAACATTACCAGTCTCCTTTGCATGGTCAGTGTCTCCCTCCTTCTCCGGCATGTGCGCTTGCCGGTCCAAGTACTGCTGAGATTCTAATGGCGAGCGGTGGGGGATCAGAGGTGCAGGGGCCTTCGCCAGTGGCAGACACACTCTGGCGGTGGCAAGCTATCATTGTTTTTATTTTTTTGCCTCCACATTCAAATTTTTAAAATATTTGCCACAGATCTCTCTGAAGAACTCACAGCAGTGGCAGCTTCAGCAGCGCTGTGCCACTCCGTGGGTTTTCTCTTATTTGTTTTGCAAAAGCACTTCCTTTAATTTTTCCATCTCACCCACAAGTACCTCAATTTCGGCTTCGGTGAAATTGCGCTTCCTTGATCTGCGGTCGCCATCATTAATGGTGGAGCACTGCAACAAGCCAGCTTATGTATGTGCATGAGATCCACAAGGCACTTTGCATTGTCCATTTATTGTTGAGGACTGGATGTGATCCAGAAACACCTGAGAACATTTCTAGGTAGAGTATGATTTACAAAGCAGAGATTGCGTGAAGCTGTGCGTACTCCATGTTTCATAGGTCACAAACATACTTGGCGCAAGTACATTTTTTTTCTGAGCTTAAGTACGGTTTTAGTAAGGATTCTACGCAATGTTTTATGAATGACATCCCAGGGGAGGAAGGATCCATACTAGCTAGACAGGGGGAAACCAGGACATGATGACACTTCAGACTTCTGCAGCAGAGGATTTGCAGCTGAGACAGGGAAAGCATGTGGGAAGCCAAAGACCTCTCTGGGGGTGTTTTCATGAGGAAATAACAATATAATGTGGTCAAAGGCTCCAAGTGGATTTTGCATGATATAGGACCTTTAACTGCATGACCGAGCAGAGGCAGCTGGTTTGAATCCTTGCTGATAACAGGCAGTAAGCATTAACATTTTTGTTAATGGGAATGGTTGTAGTACCAGTAATAAAGAGAGTGGTGATGTAGGGACTGGTTGTAAATTTAGCAGAAGCACAAAATGCAAGCTAAGCAGTCAGTTAATCTGCAGTTATCAGATGTTGAACTTTCTGCCCTTTATAGCCGGATGATGATGGTGCAATCTCTTCTCTCTCTCTCTCTCTCTCTCTCTCTCTCTCTCTCTCTCTCTCTCTCTCTCTCTCTCTCTCTCTCTCTCTCTCTCTCTCTCTCTCTCTCTCTCTCTCTCTCTCTCTCTCTCTCTCTCTCTCTCTCTCTCTCTCTCTCTCTCTCTCTCTCTCTCTCTCTCTCTCTCTCTCTCTCTCTCTCTCTCTCTCTCTCTCTCTCTCTCTCTCTCTCTCTCTCTCTCTCTCTCTCTCTCTCTCTCTCTCTCTCTCTCTCTCTCACACACACACACACTCACTCACACACACACTTATAAATGCATTTGTTAGGACTCTGCAAACTCAATACACCACACTTCACTCCAAAACAAAAATGTTACTCCAAATGTGTAATTTTGAACTTTAACCAATAAACAGTTTTTTAGTGACCAAAATGTGACCTCACTAGAATATCTTCTCTCCCATAGAGATGAGAAAAACTGGACCTTACTATTATAGACATGCATGCTTAGACCAATGCACAGAGTAGTCGTACCTGATTTTATAAATCCCTTTGACCTTTGACTTGTTGTCATTAAATTCAGCTTTACATGCCAGTGGTGTATTTTTTTCATCTGCATTTATCTGTTTTATTTAAAGAACAGCTCTCAATCAGAAGAGACAAACTTTCACAAACCAACATTTATCTTTCACTCACGAGCATCCCAGTGTAGATCAAAGATGGATGACCTGAATTATAATTCATCCTTCTCCATAGATTACTAACTACAATCACCAACTAATCAACAGCTAGAAAGCTCCAATTCCACCAAGTGGAAATTAAATATGATATGTTCTTGTATCATTTACAAAAGAACTAAAATGCAGCAACAAATCTGTTCCCAGGAACAGAGAATGGAGCACATGAAGATAAAGATGAAAATATCTAGAAATGGTCAGATGGCAGTCAAGTGACACTGAATGAAATTAATGCCAGAAATATACAAATGAAAGGATTGTGTTTTAATTAGTGAAATGTTGATCAATAAGAAATTTGTTTAAGGTCTCTTCAAACTTGCTCAATATTGATGTTCATTGTGTTTCTGTTTTGCTCACTGATATCTCATACAGGTGAAGTCCTAAATATGGAGCAAAATGCATTTATGTCAGTAATCCATCTTAGACTGAGAGACCATCTAAAGGCACAGGAACCTTTTGCAAAGGGTTTAGGATTCATCAGGTGATTAGAGTGTGACACTTTGAGTCTAGAATATTGAACCTTTTTACAATATTCTAGTTGTCTGAAATTTTGACTGTGGGGTTTTGATCGATTGTAAGCCATAGTCATCACAATTATAACAAAGAAAGGCTGAAATATCCGGAGGCAGCAGACAGGTGCCAGATAGCCAAGCGGAGTGCAGCAGTGGCAGTTGCCGAGGCAAAATCTCGGGCGTGGGAGGAGTTTGGTGAGGCCATGGAGAAAGACTATCGATCGGCGCCAAAGAGGTTCTGGCAAACTGTCCGGCGCCTCAGGAGAGGGAGGCAGCAACTCGCTCACACTGTTTACAGTGGGGATGGGGAGCTGCTGACGTCAACTGGGGCTTTAGTCGGGCGGTGGAAGGAATACTTTGAGGAGCTCCTCAATCCCACCTACGTGCATTCCGAGGAGGAGCCAGAGCAGGGAGGCCTGGGGATGGACTGTCCAATCTCTGGGGCAGAAGTTGCTGAGGTAGTCAAACAACTACACAGCTACTGGCTTCATCCAGCTCTGACCTTCAGCTCTTGCTGGGTAGGTTTGCGGCCGAGTGTGAAGCAGCTAGGATGAGGATCAGCACCTCCAAATCTGAGACCATGATTCTCGACTGGAAAAGGGTGGCTTGCCAACTCCGGGTCAGGAGAGAGGTCGTACATCAAGTGGAGGAGTTTAAGTATCTTGGGGTCTTGTTCACAAGTGAGGGTAGGAGGGATCGGGAGATCGACAGGCGGATTGGTTTGGTGTCTGCAGTGATGCGGACACTGAGCCGATCTATCGTGGTGAAGAGGGAGCTGAGCCAGAAAACCAGGCTCTCGATTTACTGGTCGATCTACATCCCAATCAGGGGCGGCGTTAGGCCCGGCTACTTGGGCTGAAGCCCCGGATGTTTCATGGAAAGCCCCGGATCTAAATCGTGGAAGTAACATGCAGTACCAAAGTCCAACGGAGAGGGAGCAGCTGGCAGTAGTTTGTATACAGCCTGCCTGAGCCTCCACCACTGCAGAAGAAGCCCTTCAGCAGCCGGCTTCTTCTACACTCTCTGCCTGAAACGCATGAGTGAAGATGGACATAAGGACGTTTTTTAGACCAAAAGTACAATGACAGAACCCCAGCTTTGATGAGACTGGTGTTGACTCAGGTTTGTGAGTCTTATTTGAAAATATTTGTTGTGCTGCTGGTTTGCCTAAAGTTGGCTTATCAGGTAAAGTTGTTGGAGAAAGAAAGGGAATATTTACTATCATCTCACACTAAACACTAACAGGAACAATACTCTGCCCTGAATATGCTTAATATGTAGCTTCAGATTAAAAATTATGTGGTACAAGACATATATGATGTTGACTAGCGCGTGCCACGCGCACGTGTGCGTGCGTGTGTGTGCGCGCGCATGTGTGCATGTGTTAAGCCACGGATGTTCTTCAGTCCTTAATCTGCCCCTGCTCCCAATCCTCACCTATGGTCATTAGCTTTGGGTAATGACCGAAAGAACGTGATCGCGGATACAGGTGGCCGAAATGAGTTTCCTCCGTATGGTGGCCGGACTCAGCCTTAGAGATAGGGTGAGGAGCTCGGACATCTGGGAGGGACTCGAAGTAGAACCGCTGCTCCTCCAGATCGAAAGGAGTCAATTGAGGTGGTTTTTGCATCTGGTCAGGATGCCTCCTGGACGCCTCCCTGGGGAGGTGTTTCGGGCATGTCTTGCCGGCAGGAAGCCCCCGGGTCGACCCAGGACACGTTGGAGAGGTTACATCTCCAATCTGGTCCGGGAACGCCTTGGGGTCCTGCCGGAGGAGCTGGTGGAGAAGGCCGGGGAGAGGACGGTCTGGAGCTCCCTAGTTGGGATGCTGCCCCCGCGACCCGGACCTGGATAAGCGGAGGAAGACGATGACGATATCTGGATTTGCTTGGAATGTGTCTCTCTCATTTATTAGCTTCAGCTTTTAAGTTGAATTACTGACACAAATGAACTTTTGAACCATATTCTAATTTGTTTGAGTTTTACTTGCATGGGGCAAACAGGCTCACAAAGAGGATACATATTTTAGAACCAGGAAGAGCGTCTCATCTCCATGGAGATGGTGCCAGGGGTTCCCTCACAATGAACTTGCTGCTGTGACGTCATCCAGGAACTCCGGTCGAAGCGCTGAGAGCACAGCTGCAGGAGATAAAGACTGATTACTTCAGCTGTGCTGGGAAGGATAAAGATGGCGTGGGATTCACAGTTTGAGGAGCAACTCCTCCCCATGGGTTGTCTCCCTGCTCCTCTCTCCTGTTGAGACTTGTGCCCGATAGAACTTAAGTAAGAGTGTGCATGTCTTCCTAGGTAGATTCAACTGTTCTAGTCTAACGGTGGTTATAGTTTTGTTTGTTAGTTCTCGTTATAGTTTGACACGATCCAGACCTTTAGCAAACTTGTATAGTATTAAGAGAACATTTTGTATGAACACCAGCCTTAATTTTGTTAACCCTTGGAGGTTCCAGCTAAACCAGAAAGCTTTGTATATTTTTGTTGTGCTTTGTTCCTGGGACTTTTCCCCAGTTCCCCTTCTTTTTGTGTGTCTGGTACGAACCTGTGAGGCGGTTATATCCCCTCCTTTTACTTTATTAAAAAGAGATCGTTATTTTACAACCCGACGACTCCTCCCACTCCTTTCTCCCGGTCATCCTTGTACCTTGTTCTATTTTACTTTGCCCGGATCCTAGGTGCAGTAGTAACACCACCCTGACAACTCTCCTGTTCACCTTTTGCACACTTGCTGTTGTCTCTTCTCCTTCCTCAGAACTGTTACTAGTATGCCAGCTGTATGGCACAGCAGCATCCCAATAACCAGGCAACATCTTGTTAAATGCGCACAAAAGAAACAACTTTGTTAAAAGATCAAGAGGTTTATGATAAGCTGTGTTGGTTTGAAGCCTCCTTAGAGCAAGGATCAAAGTCACAGAAACAGCTAAAGCAGGCTTGACTGCATGGGTAAACTAAATCCATGTTCAGTTTGCATATTTTATTTTTTCCCCACAAGTCTCGAATGCATCAATAATACATTTATTTGGCTGCATTGAATTCATATTGTAAAGGCTTTTAATAAAGTTAAAATGCCTGACCAAGCAGGAAGTTTCCAAAGCAAAACAAAATAGAAAAAATATATTTTGTTTGCAAACATTTGTTAAGTTTCCGTTGTTTAGGTCATTTTCTACCACCTTTTAACAAAAGTGTTTCAGGATGGGTTTTGTATTTTTTTTTCCATACAAGCCAAGATCCCTCATGGAAAACCTGACTCACTATGGATGTGTTTCACATTTGAACTCAAGTTGAGAGAGAAACAAAAAGTTTCCTATAGTTTTCCTAAATGTAAACACAAAGTCCAGATAATTTCCAAGCTCACATGCTTTAGTTTGTTTTTGGTTCACAGCATAATCAGCTCAAGTTCTCTAATAACAAGCTGAGGCTTGATTCCACAGTAGATCAGGGCTTGATAGCTCTGGATTTCCATCATGACATGTAAGTCCGTGAGTCTGAGTATATGTGTATCATATGAGGTGGTCCCGTGGGTTCCAGCAGTTATTGATGCTGGTGACCTTGAGGCCATGAAATAACAGCCATCCACTCAATAATAGATTACACTACTCTTATGGGAATAACTGGGTGTGAATGAACAGGTTTGCAGATGTCGTCTCAAGGCGTCTCAAGGCACTTCACAAAGTAAGCATTCCAGTACGGTTCAGTTCATTAAGCCAATCAGTAAAAAATTTCCCATATAAGGAACCCAGCAAATTGAATCGAGTCACTGACTAGTGTCAGTAACTTTACAGCAATCCTCATTCTAAGCAAGCATTTAGCAACAGTGGAGAGGAAATTCCCTTTTAACAGAAAGAATCCTCCAGGGCATTCTGGCTCAGTATGAGCAGCCATCCGCCATGACTCACTGGGGATCGAGAAGACAGAGCAGACACAAACACCAACCCCAACACACAAGGGGTTGTATCAACTAGTCGACTTAACTGCTCTGTAGTGACTTTATATGCCTTTCATGGACTAGTCGCTGTCACGTGATAATGACCGACAAGATGCAGTCCTCGGAAAAGACAGCAGGTGACGAGCCCCTGCACGTTGGGAGGCGACATGCTGTGCCAGAGCGTCGGTATCTGATGCCCGCCGTAAAATGGACATTTGACTGAATTGTGACCTTTACCCTCTTGCAATTTAATCTTCCCCTCACCCCCATCCTAACCTTAATCAGCTTGCGCATGCAAAGCTCTGATCGTTGACGCGCTCCAGACATCTGTGTCCTGATCTGTCACCTTTGGTCTTTAGCCTGGTGCGCTGCACAACCAGTAGGCTTTGATCACTGGACCTCACGGACCTGCTGGGGGTGTAGGGACTAAGAAGATCACCAGTGTAAGATGGTGCTTGTCCATGTAAGGCCCTATAGACCAGAAACAGGATGTGGAAATGAACCCTGACATTGACTGGCAGCCAGTGAAGCTGGAGGAGAAGCGGGGTGATGTGGGTGTGTTTGGAGGACTTGGTCAGAAGCCGAGCACAGGCATTCTGAACCACCTGTAAATGGTTCAGGGAGGTTTTGCTCAGACACGTGAAAAGAGAGTTACAGCAGTCTAAGCGTGAGGAGATGAAGGTGTGGATAACTGTCTGAAGTTCAGAGTGGGACAGAATGGGACTCAGCTTAGCAATGGAGGAGTTTGGTGAGGCCTTGGAGAAAGACTATCGATCAGCTCCAAAGAGGTTCTGGCAAACTGTCCGGCGCCTCAGGAAAGGAAGGCAGCAACTCGCTCAAACTGTTTACATTGGGGATGGGGAGCTGCTGACATCAACTGGGGCTATAGTCGGACAGTGGAAGGACTACATTGAGGAGCTCCTCAATCCCACCTACGCATATTGCGAGGAGGAGCCAGAGCCGGGAGACCTGGGGATGGACTGTCCAATCTCGGGGGCAGAAGTTGCTGAGGTAGTCAAACAACTACACAGAGGCGGAGCCCCGGGGGCGGATGAGATTTGTCCTGGGTATCTCAAGGCTATAGATGTTGGAGGGCTGTCGTGGTTGACACGTCTCTGCAACATTGCGTAGTCATCGGGGGCAGTTCCTGTGGATAAGCAAACCGGGGTGGTGGTCCCCATCTTTAAGAAGGGTGACCTGAGGGTGTGTTCCATCACACTTCTCAGCCTCCCTGGAAAGTTCTACTCCAAGGTACTGGAGAGGAGGGTCCGATCGAATCTCAGATTGAGGAGGAGCAATGTGGTTTTCGTCCTGGCCGTGGAACTGTGGACCAGCTCTATACTCTTGCAAGGGTGATGGAGGGGTGCATGGGAGTTTGCCCAACCAATCCACATGTGTTTTGTGGAGTTGGAGAAGGCTTATGGCCGTGTCCCCAGGGGCACCCTGTGGGCGATGCTCCAGGAGTATGGGCCATTCAGTCCCTTTACCAGATGAGCGTGAGTTTGGTCCGCATAGCCGGTGGTAAGTCGGACTTGTTCCCGGTGAGGGTTGGACTCAGCCAGGGCTGCCCTTTGTCACCGGTTCTGTTCATTACCTTTATGGACAGAATTTCTAGGCGCAGCCGTGGTGTGGAGTGTGTCAAGTTTGGTGGCAGGAAAATCTCGTCTCTGCTTTTTGCGGAAGATTTGGTCCTCCTAGCTTCAACCAGCTCTGACCTTCAGCTCTTGCTGGGTAGGTTCGCGGCCGAGTGTGAAGCGGCTGGGATGAGGATCAGCACCTCAAAATCTGAGACCATGGTTCTTGACCAGAAAAGGGTGGCTTGCCAACTCCAGGTCGGGGGAGAGGTCCTACCTCAAGTGGAGGAGTTTAAGTATCTTGGGGTCTTGTTCACGAGTGAGGGTAGGAGGGATCGGGAGATCGACAGGCGGATTGGTTCAGCGTCTGCAGTGATGCGGACGCTGAGCCAATCTGTCGTGGTGAAGAGGGAGCTGAGCCAGAAAGCCAGGCTCTCGATTTACCTGTCGATCTTTCTCCCAATCCTCACCTATGGTCATGAGCTTTGGGTAATGACCGAAAGAACGAGATTGCGGATACAAGCGGCCAAAATTAGTTTCCTCCGTAGGGTGGCCGGGCTCAGCCTTAGAGATAGGGTGAGGAGCTCGGACATTCGGGAGGGACTCGGAGTAGAACCGCTGCTCCTCTGGATCAAAAGGAGTCAGTTGAGGTGGTTTGGGCATCTGGTCAGGAGGCGTCCTGGACACCTCCCTGAGGAGGTGTTTCGGGCATGTCCTGCCGGCAGGAGACCCCCGGGTTGACCCAGGACACGTTGGAGAGGTTACATCTCCAATCTGGTCCGGGAACGCCTTGGGGTCCTGCCGGAGGAGCTAGTGGAGGTGGCCGGGGAGAAGACGGCCTGGAGCTCCCTAGTTGGGACGCTGCCCCCGCAACCCGGACCTGGATAAGCGGAGGAAGACGACAACGACGATTTTTACATTTGTTGTTTTTGTGAAGCGCCTCTTGATTTTTATCTTGAGAGGCGCTATAGAAAAGATCTTTTCTACAAGCCTTTCATCTCAGCAACATAACCCCCCTATAGAGCAGAGAGGGTGCATAGCAGCAGTGTGTGTGTGTGTGTTTCTGTGTGTGTGCATGCAGCATACTGCAACAGATCATGAGTCCCAGTGTAAGACAAGTTCCACAGACCTCATTAGTGATGCAGGGTTTTAACTCAATCTCAAGGATTTTCCAGAATTCCAAAATCATCATCATTAAAAATTAAATATATTTTTTGCAGCAGTAAAAACTGCATGAATAATTAAAGATTGATGATTCTGATGATGTGATTAAGGTGTTGATGTCAACTTAATTTAAAAAAATTCCCTCGACTATTCCCAAATTTGCACATGACAGATTTTATCTGTAACTAGAATTTGTTGCAAGTCTAAAGCAGATACATAATGAATAAAGCACACAAGTGACTAACTCATACTGAAATGAAATGCCTACAGGTGTCAAAGTGCAGACGTGGAATCTGACGCTCAGTTTGCACATGGAGCCAGATGCATGGCAGGAAGTGCAGCTCAGCTCCTCTGTTATCTGAGAACCACTGACAGGTGGGTTTGTTAGCAGCAGCCAGTCAAAGCCAAGGTCAGGTGACGAATAAAAGAGTGTGATGTGGGAGGTAGAACATAGCTTGCTTGTTAGGTGGGAGGAGTGTGTGTGTGGTGTGAAACACTAAAATGTCACAAACATGTTTCAGCTTTGTTTGATGACAACCGGTATCTTTGTCATTGATTAGTCTACCACCACATGCTCTAAAACAACCCCACAGGCAACTCCAGAATTTTGGAGAGCCTTGTTTTCTTTTTAAATTTCTGAAAACCACAATTAGTCTGGGAAGGAATGTCAGACATGTTTGATAGGGCTCAATCAAATTCTAAAATGTGGTTCATGGGATAAGCAATAAGGTCAGATTAAATCTGATGCTTGCATGACTTCCTGTTTGGAACAGATTAGCTGCAGTTTTAGGTAACCAGTAAAGCCAGTTTTCCAGGGCAGTAAAGGTAACTGGAATGTTTGGAAGGTAAATGGCCAGGAGTTATATCACCTCACAAACAGTAAAAATCTGGTCATGTTGGAGTTCTTTGACCTTTTTCTGGGTCCCAACAGCTAAACATGTTCAGCTGGACATAGTAGGGGGAGGTGCTCATGGTGATGAGCTCTC
Organism: Nothobranchius furzeri; assembly: GCF_043380555.1. Taxonomy (NCBI): domain Eukaryota; kingdom Metazoa; phylum Chordata; class Actinopteri; order Cyprinodontiformes; family Nothobranchiidae; genus Nothobranchius; species Nothobranchius furzeri. The sequence goes on along the minus strand of NC_091741.1, from coordinate 70,640,008 downwards.
TGAGATCAGTTGTGTCTGTAAGAGTGAGTCTGATTATTCAACTCAGCGCAGGTGCGGCAGAGGGTAAAAAAAACAATTTACCTTTTGATGTTTTATTCAATTTTTTCAATTCAATTCAATTTTATTTATATAGCGCCAAATCACGACAAGAGTCGTCTCAAGGCACTTCACATAATAAACATTCCAATTCAGGTCAGTTCATTAAGCCAATCAGAAAAAATGTTTCCTATATAAGGAATCCAGCAAATTGCATCAAGTCACTGACTTCATCAGGGTTAATGGATAAATATAACTGAGTATCGTCAGCATAACAGTGACAGTTTATCCCATGCTGTCTAATTATTTTACCAATTGGGAACATATATACCGTAAATCCTCTAATATTGGCCTGTATACAATTAACTGCCAGCTATCATATTTTGGCCGGTGTCAGAGTCGGCAGAGGTGAATAATGGCCGGTTTTTTATTGTGGCCGGGTGGAATGTGGTAACAAGCAAGTACCACAGGGGAGCGGTTGCGTCATCCGTCTTACTTTTGATTTGCCAGTGATAGACCGCGAGGGTAACTTTAACTATGGCAGGTGCGGAGACGAAGAGGAGGCGAAAATTTGATATGTTCAAAGAGAACGTGCTGATTATGATGCAGAACACTCTGGGCAGTAGGGGTTGTATGAACTAGTCACTAGTCGACTTCACTGCTCTATAGTGACTTTTTATGCCTGTCATCAACTACTCGCTGTCACGTGATAATGACCGGCAAGATGCAGTCCTCGGAAAAGGCAGCAGCCTGCTGTCAGCAGGTGACAAGCTCCTGCGCGTCGGGAGGTAACGCGCTGTGCCAGAGCGTTGGTACTGACACGGACATTTAACCAAATTGTGACGTTTACCCTCTTGCAATTTAACCTTCCCGTCACCCCCATCCTAATCTTAACCAGCGTGCGCATGCAAAGCTCTGATTGTTGACGCGCTCCAGACATCTGCGTCCTGAGCACGGCCACAGTAACATCATCAAATCAGGTGTCGCCACCTCAAAAACAAATTTAACACGCGTTCGTTCATGTCGGCTCATTTCCTTTAATGTTTTCTGTCTTTTATTCTTTTATTTGTGCCTGATGCTTTTCGCTGCTGCGGAGCGGGGCACATCACCTGTTTTGTCCTCCGGTGACGCATCTCACTGATGCGGCCGGCGAGCATCGTTCACTCCGCTGTTTTTGCGGTCGGTAGATCTTTTAGAACTGCAATTCAAAGATAACTCATAAGGTGAATATATATGAAGGCAGGTAGCAGTTTTTCTTTAGGATTGAGAGGAGATGCAGGAAGATAATAAACAGATAAAGGACAGAAAAATAGTCAAATAAAAACAAGTTAGTTTTTGTACCTGGTGGTTGCAACAAACAAGACACCATTGAAGGTAATCACAAGTGAGGAACAGAAAATGAAATAATTATTTTAATGTTTAGAGCAGCAGGAACTCTGAGAGGCTGCAGGCGCATCCGTGAGTTTGCGGCCGCTGCACAGGGGGAGGGGGGGAGAGGACTGAAGCAGAAACTACCGTTGTTAAAAGAAATGTGTTTAACTTTGAAAATGTGGGCGCAATTTTAATTGTCAAAAACTCCAGTGAACAATTAGTTAATTTTGCTCAAATAGAAATTGAGGCCTGTCTCTAATTCTGGCCCTCCTTCCAATAAAGGCATGGAGCTTGATGAGCTTGAGTAAAATACAGGCCCGGGCCTGTATTAGAGGATTTACGGTATAGTAAAAATAATTGGTCCAAGCACTGAACCCTGTGGTACTCCACAAGTAACCCTGGAGTATGAAGATTTGTCATGTACATTTACAAAATGAAATGTATCAGACAGGTAGGATTTAAACCAGCCTAGCGCTGTTCCTTTGATCCCTACAACATGTTCAAGCCTTTCTACAAGAACATTGTGATCTACTGTGTCAAAAGCAGCACTGAGATCTAACAAGACTAGAACAGACACAAGAGGCCATAAGAATATTTGTAACTCTCACTAATGCAGTTTCAGTGCTGTGATACTCTCTATAACCAGACTGAAATTCCTCAAACAGATCATTAGTGTTTAAATGCTCACATACTTGGATGGCCAATATTTTCTCCAGGACTTTGGATAAAAATGGAAGGTTAATTCATTGGGTCATCTGTATCCAGAGAAGGCTTCTTAAGTGAAGGTTTGATTACAGCGACCTTAAAATCCTGCGGTACATATCATTTACTAACGATAGATTGATTATATCTAGGATGGGGCAGTAACCAAAGGAAATGCATCTTTAAATAATTTGGTTGGGGTTGGATCTAAAATGCAAGTGGAAGGTTTGGATGAAACTAATATTTTTGATAACTCTGAAAGCTCAACTGGATCAAAACAGTTCAAGCACAGATGCGGTTCTACAGTTACCTCTGATGCTTCCTCACTAGATTTTGTTTCTAATAGAATTAATTTTACTTGTGAAAAATCCCATAAAGTCATTACTGCTGAGGGCTAAGGGAATATATGGTTCAGAGCTATGATTCTGTGTAAGTTTGGCAACTGTACTGAAAATAAATTTAGGATTATTCTTATTCTCTTCAATTAACGCTGAGAAATAAGCAGTTCTAGTTTGTCGAAGCTTATTTTTATAAAGCACAAGACTATTTTTCCAGGATAGGTAGGCCTCCTCATGGTAATCTGATCATGTGATCTGTGACGTATGCGGATGAAGATCAGCTTCAGGGCTGAGATGTTTGTTCTCTCAGCGCGGGGGCTCGTTCCGATGCTCAAACAGTAAAGAAATGCAAATGACAACTTTAGTTGTCATTGGCAGTGAACGGTTGGATCTAAAATGACGACTTTAGTCGTCAATGGCAGTGAATGAGTTCATGAAACCATAATAGCTTTTAGGATCTCTGAAATTTTTCACATGGATTTGGGGATGACCGATGGGATAACATTGTGTGGCATTCATGTAAGGGTGCAGACTTGTAAAGTCCACACATTTGACCTTTTCATCACTCTGAGCCAAATATCTGAGTCGCACAGGCCATGTCCTCCCTCTGAACAGCACCTCCCGAGGTGATAGAGGTGCTGGTGGGAATTCAATACCCTGCAGAAACTCTTTTACCTCAGGATTTGATTTCATCATCTTGTGCCAATCATGCTCCCAAATCACAGTCACTTTTAAACAATCCACAGATTCCAGCGTCTGCAGTTTTTCAACGATTTTGCCATAAATTTCACCAAAAGTGATTTTACTCAGAGGACACGTTGCAGATGGCAAGAAACATTTTTGACAGCCGTGAAAAAAAAAAACCCTAAAAACTCAAATGCGTGTTCAACGCCTGAAATCACAGCATATCCATCGTGACAAAACTCTTATTTTTCTCTCCTCTGAAGGTTTCGAAGCATGTTGAATCTCTACATTTTGACAATGTGAAAGCCATTCTAACCACACGACACACTGTTGAAAATGGTTTTTGTTGAGTGCGATAATTGAGCGGGCAAGGGATTGCCAACGTGTCTGGTTTTAGAAAATTTGCTCTAAACACATGCATGCAAGCCGATGCTATGGTGACTGAATTAATAGGATCGATCCCTGTTTCATTAAAAAACTCCTCTCTGAAAATTCTACAGGCCTTACGTAGAATTTCCACATCATTCCTACAGTAAAACACTGCTTCCTTCTTAAAATAAAAGCTGATGATTAGTCACTTCCGTGTACATTCTAAGAATGTATTTTTCTGCTCTGGAGACATTTGATCAAAGCCGAAATTGTTGACAGCTGGATAAGGCCCTGTGTAATGCAGATGCTCAAGCGATGAAAAGCGGTGAGGAAAATAGCTTTATCTGCAAAACCTAATGCCTCAGGGAGGTTGGCTAGCTTCATCATGAGAAAATTTAACGAATCTATAAACCTTAAACCAAAATCTGTATCAGAAAAACTCAGGATCTTACAGCCTTGCATAAGAATATTTTTTGGGTACAATTTTTAATCGTATCATGGCTCTCAGGATTAAACAGACGTCGAACCCTCTGGCGTTGTCAGCAATAAATGTATAATTGCTGAATTTAGGCCGCCTCATCCACATAATAAAATCTTGAATGCATTCTACACCATATTTTTCCCAAATCTCGCCTGAATCAGATTTTGCACAGATCAAAAATGGTTTATGCACACCATTCTGATCCAAAAATGTTTCAGTGTCATAATAAATGACTTTTTCCGTTAATCTTTCATCCTTTGTTTCAAGCTGAATAAAACACTGATGACCTTGAACCGCCGGTTGTTTGCATATGCCACATTTTAATGTAGGACAAACATGGTCTGAACTGTCTTTACCCAAAGCCACATAATGAACATGTTTACAACTCAAACATTTTTAAGCAATTCGCAAGGGGAAACATTCCTGTCTGTTTGAGGTTTGTGTGCAGGTGTTTTGTGTTTTTGAAAACAAATTAAATATTTACATGTCCGATTATAATCACGGCATTTAATGAGCGATGTCTCAGTTCGTTTGCATAAATCGTTGCAAAACCATGCACAATGATGCCCACACATTCACTGATAGGTGTTAAAACACCAAGATGTCATGTTCTGCGGGTGGAGGTGGCAGACCATGTGTGGTGGTGGGTTCCAGGAGGCAGAAAATCAGGCAGACGGATGTAAAAAATAAAAAGATGTTTATTGAAGGACGGGAGCAACAGGACGAATGAACATGCACAACGTCAATGAACTGACAAAGACAACAACCAGGAGGGAGGTATAAATACACAAGGGAATCAGGAACACATGGGCAGAGTAATCAGGGACAGGTGAGAACAATTAGGCTAATCAGGGCAGGAGCGACACATTCAGGGAGGCTGGAGCGGATCATGACAGTACCCCCCCCCCCCCCCCCTTAAGGGGTGGAGATTAATGCTTCAGAAATGACTCTGCTCTGTGTTTAGCGTGGTGGTGGTCTCCAGCAGGTCCAGCACCTGGATCAGTGCCAGGTCTCGGAGTGGAGGTTCATGTTTAGGAGCTCACCAGAACGTAGATCATCCCATAAAGATAGTACAATAATGACAGGAGGTAGAAAGCCAGTTTGCACCAGCCTTCCTTCTGACAGTAGGCTAGGATGTCAGCATTCATGATGGTGGTTGGGTCATAGAGTCCAGGACCGCTCATCACTGGTCTGCTCGTATACCTCCAGACATGATAAGCCAGCAGCGGCAAGTTGAGTGTGAGCGTGAGCCACTCAGTCGCACAAAGGAACATCACACAGAAGAAGAAATGGATGAGATACTCTGGAAGCACCAGCGGGTTTAATGTGTTACACTGATCTATAGGATTCTTGTAGTCAGTCTTCAGCTCATCAAATGCTATTATGTGACAGATAGCGAATAAGATAAGAGCTGCTGTGAGCAGCAATGCAAGCATGTAGCAAAAGGCCGCGAATGTGAACGCCATTTTTCTCCTCCGGTCTATCAGGTCAATCTCGTCTTGGTCAACCACTTCCTGGTCCACGCAGCAGTTCCTGCTGGGTCCCACGTCTGCTGCTGCAGTTCGTCTCTTGTGTTCCTGGTGTCCTGTGTTCCTGGAGTCAAGTGTTTGTGTCCAGTCAAGTCAAGTCAAGTCATCGTGTCCAGTCAAGTCAAGTCATCGTGTCCAGTCCAGTCAAGTCAAGTCCAGTCAAGTCATCGTGTCAAGTCAAGTCATCGTGTCCAGTCAAGTCATTGTGCCCATGTGTACGAGTCCGAGTTTCCCTGGTCTAAGTTCTTGGACACGTCTGATTGGTCGTAAGACGGAGTGCCGCCTGGACCAAGAGGCCCCTGCTCCGCAGCCCTGGATGGTGTTCCTTGTCCCCTGGTCTCGTCTTCTGTGTTCCCTTGTCATGTGTGCCCTGGTCTGGTCTTCGTTTGTGCCCGTGTCTCCTGTGTTTTGTGGCTTGTGGGCGTCTGGTATCCGCCCCTTGAGGGGGGGGGGGGGGGGGGGGTACTGTCATGATCCGCCCCAGCCTCCCTGAATGTGTCTCTCCTGCCCTGATTAGCCTAATTGTTCTCACCTGTCCCTGATTACTCTGCCCATGTGTTCCTGATTCCCTTGTGTATTTATACCTCCCTCCTGGTTGTTGTCTTTGTCGGTTCATTGTCGTTGTCCATGTTCGTTCGTCCTGTTGCTCCTGTCCTATAATAAACAGCTTTTTATTTTTTATATCCGTCTGCCTGCTCATCTGCCTCCGGAACCCACCACCACACATGGTCTGCCACCTCCACCCGCAGAACATGACACAAGAGCAGAAATATTTAGCGCCTAAAAAACCTTTAATATTTTTTATGCCAAAATAGTGATGATTCAAAAGCAAAAGAAACAACGGATTCAAACGGTCGTTAAAATCTGATTCAAATTAAGAAATGACATTGTCGGTTCTGTAGAAAAATCACAATTTTTCTTTGAACAATATTTTCAAATTGACTCACATTGCTGAATGAAACGGGGGTTTGAGCGGAAAGCCCAGCTTGATGATGAATATTTTTTTGCCACATCCATTAACTCCATATCTCTCGCTGCGGGGTTTAACAGCCCGGCTAAGCTGAGCACAAAACACATGGCCTGATCGGACTCCGGAGATGAAATGAGACAAATTCACTTTTTATTGACCAATTCCTGATCAAGAATACTATCGATTTTTCGTTTCCCAGCACCGGGTGGATTATTAACCACCTGCAATCTGAAATTAAAATCATTTTAAGCCACTACAGCTTCATTCGATTGTACTAATTGGTCAAATAATTGCTGAAAATTCTGTATCATATTTGATCCGTCATAATTAAAGTTAATGTGGTGCTTTGAATGCTGAGTGTTGATTTCAAACTGAATCCTATCATTTGCGAGAGCCATCTGACCTCCCCTTTCAGCAAATCTATTTAATATGTCCATAACGTTGATATAGAAATCTGCAGGGTCTGTAGTTCTGTAGTTCATTGAAAAAGAGACGCTTTCTCTAATCGTTGGTTAAAAGCTTCGTGGGATGAGGACGCATGATTAACGCTCCCTCCCCCTGTTGGTTAACACCGTATGAATGTATCTGCCTCAAAATTTCATCTAAAGCTTGTGGAGATGGAGGGTCTAAATTTAATAGAATTTCATTGACCTCGTTTGAAGTGGTTTGGCAGGCTGGAATTTGATCTAGAATCCCATCATTTCCAGCTTCTTCACTCATTTCTGAGAGTCCACTTAAATCAAACCAATCCGGCAGCACCAAATTATCAGAATTTAATAGAATTTCATCGGACAGAGGAGAAGGAGGAGTTTGGTCAGCTAGAATTCTATCTAAAATATCATCATTTGCATCTAGTTCACCCTCTACTGCATTCATTTCTGAAAGTCTGCTTAAATCAAACCAGTCCGGTGCCAAATCAGCATTTTCAGTCATATGACTCATGATACAAAGAAAGAAAGAAAGAAAGAAAGAAAACCTGCTATAAACTTGATGAATGAATGAAGAAAAAAAATCCTCTGTCATTTTTTAAATCCAAACAGATTAATGTTGCGACCTCACTGAGACAGGACATCTCCCACTATATTGACAAGTCCATAGCTGATTTGAAGGAGCAGATACGCCATTATCATCTGGTTTGTTCTTTGAAGCCGAGTGAGCCGGCGATTCCTCCTCCGACGTAATTCTGGATGGAAAAAAAAGAGAGAGTATGAAATAAACATCATCTTTTAATAAAAACTTTATTTTTGATGACTTACGGGGTCTGCGCGGCAGCGGCGGTACGGTACGGCGCAGTGTGTTGACTGCTGGTCACTGGAAGCTGGTCTGGCTGCGAGGCTGCCCCCTCGTCACAGCTGCGTGGAGTGTGGGCGGGAAAAAGTCTTGACTTCCGCCGTATCGTTGCGAGCGGCATTCCTGCTCGTATGTGTGCCCTTCTTCTCCTTCTGGGTAATAAGATATTTCTCAGCTGAAAATGGATGTTATTCAGTTACGTATAAAAAAAATCACTTACTGAGTTTATTTAGAGCTCTGTCCAACTGACTGAATGGATCTTGGGGCTTGGTGGGGGTGGTGGCGGTGGCGTGCGTGGTAATTGAGAAAGAGGTATTTCCTCCCAGTCACTTTCAACGGACAAAACAATTGCAGCTAAAAAACAGAAAGATTAGATGTCAGTAGATTGATAAACCATTGGAAAGTGGTGTCTGAGTAAAACTCACCTGACATCACGATGTGTTTCTGAGAGTGATTGCTGAAAAAATTCCTTTACAATTTATACCGTCTTTTAAAAAAAAAATCTTGTATGGGAATGACGTGACTGAACGAAGGGTTATGTTTAAACACATCACAAAGAATTATTTTACCATTGTATCTGTCTGTCATTTGATGTGTGTGTGTGTGTGTGTGTGTGTGTGTGTCTGTTTTATGTTGTGTCCATTGGTTCTTCTTTTTCTTCAAAACGTTGTTCTACCACAGATGTAAAATTGCCTTTACTATCCAAAATATAACTGATGATTGGGTTTGTACCTGAAACTTGTTCCTTAAACCGCTTATGAAAAATCTCTTGCGAAGTTAAACCTATCTCGTCATTACGCAATTCAAACGTGGTTCTCAGCAGGCTAACTTTGGGTTTTTTCAAATCAAAACTCATTTTGCTTCTTCCCTTAATATCAGCTAAAATGCATCTAGATGCAGCTAAGATGAGACAGAAAGAATCTCTAAGGAGTGGATGGTTAATGAATTAAAAAGGTGGCCTGGATGAGGGGAGTCTGGTTGGTCGGCACCCCGTGGCTATCTGCTGGTGTGGTAAAGGAGGGGGAGGGGATGAATGGAGTCGTGTGTGTGTGTGTGTGTGTGTGTGTTTGTGTGTGTGTGTGTGTGTGTGTGTGTGTGTGTGTGTGTGTGAACCGACACTGTCTGCTGAAATGGATCGAGCTTTTAAAAAGGCACGCAGGACTATGGGAACTGTGGGGTTATCAGGCATAACTAAAATAGTTCAGACAAAAGGAGACTTAATGCGTCATTACACAACATTCATTTCTTGACATATAGAGCTCCGGACCCCACGTGACTCTCAGTTAGTAGACGCCATATTGGCAGGTAAAAGTAGCTAAACAAACACGGATGTAAACATGAACGTGAACGGGATCGGCTTGGATTTTACTTCGTTGGAGTTTACTTCACTCTTTAAAACCAAAGAAATCGTTTTATATAGTCAGAAATTAAATAGACTAAACATCTCCGACCCTTACCGTGTCCCTGGGATACTTTTTAAAAATGCCACAAGCTGTCGGAGCGGACTTCTTACCGGACCTGGCCGGGGAACCCCTTGGGATTTCCCCGGAGGATGCTTGCCCAAGTGGCTGGGGAGAGGGAAGTCTGGGCCTCTCAACGCTACTGCCCCCGCAACCCAACTCCGGATACGCAGATGAAAATGGATGGATGGACAAATAACAGATCTACACGTAAGTAGTTTAAATAGAGTGCTGTGCTGTTTGAATGTATAAACTGAACGCCAAGAGAAATCACTAGTCTGATTTTTTTCCGTGAATAAAATAAATATGTCAGGCAGGAGCGTCTCAGGATCTGTCTGGGATCTGTCTCGGTGAGACAGATGACAGCAATCCAAAGTGCTTTTTATGTGTGATCTGACAATTGATCAACCATTGCTTAAAAATTAAATACTGCTTAGCCGGTTAATTGCTGTGATCATAAAACACGTAAACGGCAGCACGCAGAAATCACGAGACAACGTTTTACGTGACGTTTACTTGTTGCTATGAGTAATAAGACAGAAAAAGCCACGCCAAAATAAGTTTAGGAAGCCCACTAAGAATCGTAATAAAAGCATTTAAAATAAATACCATACACAGTTAAGGAAACATTGGTTTAAGTACCTGATATGAAGTGGTCGCTGCATAAGCGAAAACCTTTACTCTCGGGGTCCCACAGCTTCATTTAAGCCTGGTCACTAGCGCGTTTTATTGCAATGATCCAACGCTTGCGGCGCTCCGGATCTTGGGGAATCCTGTAGATGGCTCATTCCTTATGTCGTCCGTGTCTGTTCTGCATCCTGGGGCACAACAGGAATCTACCATAGTTCCTGTCTGTTTGAGTTTTCTGACAATAACAAATAGTCCAGCTGACGGCTTCTATCTGCCAAGATGGCGCCGTTTCGATTTGAACTGTTGCATGCCGGGAGAAGTCACGTCAACTCACGGAGCTCTATAGGGTGCACATCAATGCAGATCACCATTATGCATCTTCACAAAAGGGGACTTCATGCACCATTACACAACTATCATCTTGACATATAGGGTCGTTAAAGATCATATAACAAAAGGGACTACAGACTAGGGATGAGCAAGTACACCATTATCTGTATCTGTACTCGGAGTGGGCGTGGCCTAACCCAGAAGTGGGTGTAGTTTAACTGGAAGTGGGTGTGGTTTACAAGAATACGTTATTTTAAGTCTGATCAGAAGTTGATATGTGTATTGTTTATTTGAAAACTATTTACAGAGCAGCCTCAGAGTTGAGATTAAATAGTTTTGATCACAATAGTAAAGGAACTATTACAGAACAAGTTTTTCAATAAAATCAGAACATTAGTATTTTAGTGCATGAATGAAGTGAGAGAGAGAAGAAAAGATCTTTTCTATAGCGCCTCTCAAGATAAAAATCACGGGGCGCTTCACAAAAACAAAACATGTAAAATAGAAAAAAGAATTTAGAAAATGATTAAAATATATTTAAAATGAGCAAAAAATAAACAGTTTTGATTACAAAATGTAAAGAAACAGAGAGAGTGAATAGGAAAGAGGGAGTGGATCCTGAGGAAGAGGAGAGAGAGAGAGGGGAAAAAAAACCCGACCGGAGCGGAGACAGTGAGTGACTGACGCAGCACAAGCTGTTTTCAGCTCTGTCTTCTCAAATGCACCACGTACGTTATGAAAAAAGTAACTTTAAATAACTTTAAAGTAACTTTAAAAAGAAGCAAACTGAAGAAAACATAGGGAGAACTGAAGAAACGTGAACAGTGAAGCAAGCACAGAGAGATCCGTTACTGTCTGTGTGTGTGCGTGGATGGACTGGACGCGGACTGAGCTGTGAGCTCCCGCTGCAGAGTTTTGTGTGTAGGGAGGGGTGGGCGCTTTATTTGACTGGCCAATCACAGAGCGTGAAGACAGTCAGTTACCCAATGAGGATTTTCCTTCAGCACGATTACAGATATTTATGAGTTTTACTCGTTTCATGCTCGTACTCGTCAAAAATGCTTTATCTGTACCGGATACTCGTCTGAAATGAGTGTCCGGCTCATCCCTACTACAGACAATACACTTGTCAAGTTTGATGAAAGGTGGGTTGGGGGAAAGGGCATAAAGGTCATAAAACAATACACCTGTCATTTTGATTTATGGTGGAAAGGTCATAAAGGTCAAAGAACAATAGACCTGTCAAAAAGTTTGACGAAAGGTTATATCTCTCGTAATGCAAAGCGGATTAGAAAACAGTGTATTTAGCCCCGTTGACTTGCATTCATTTTTTCATTCTTCCGGGGACCCATGAGCCGACCGAAAAGGTAGGAGACTTAGGCTCCCTATACTCTGTCAAAGAAGATGCAGACACATCATTTTTCTAAAAAAACAAACAAACAAAAAAAAAAAAAGTAAGTGTCTCTATCTGCCCTTGACTCAAAGAAAAGCCCAAGTCAAACTAGTTCAACATTGATACCAAAGCCGTTTCAAACGGGCCATCCTCATCATTTTTTCAGTAATATCCTGCTCACCAACAGAGTGCTGTGATTGGCCCACCAAACCAATAGAGTGCTGCGATTTTGATTGACCAATTCAGAGCCGTGGCCATATTTGTTTCGCTCTGTTGCATTCTGCCCATCGGGCTGATAGAGTGCTGGGATAGGGCCACCAAACCATTGGAGCACTGGAGTGCTAGATGTCGGTCGACAAGGCAGTCTGCCATTATATTGTTGAAGAACTCCATATAAAAAAATACATAAAACAATATATCGTTTTTCTAATTAAAGAGCAAGTAACGTCTAAATTAACTTTTTTTTTGCTGATGAACTGTATAAATGAGTGTCTAATAGTGTTTTAAATGTGTGCATTCTTTATTTTAGCATTTTGGTGCATTTTCTTTAAAAATTAAAAATTCTGTCTAAAAACCACAGTAATGCGCCACCTTCAGCTGAAAACATAGAATTTGAGTCATTTTGAATAAATTTTAGCCAATGGCTACAGAGTAAAATACTACGTAAACCAGTAGAGTACTACGTAGCAGCTCCGTGCCAAAGTTATAAAAGCAACGAGCGTCTCGGCCACGCCCTGTGGCGAGTGGGAGTTGGATTTGCAAGCGAGCGTAGGAGGTCAGCGGTAGTTCAGCATTAGCATATAGCATTAGCATATCCTAGTCTTTAGCATATCTTTTAGTGTTATAAATACTTATTTAGTGTTAGATTTGGCTGTTGGATATTGTAGTTTAGTTAGTGTTTGGCTGTTAGTGTAATTGGGAAAGTAGTTAGGGTTTAGTGTTCCATATCGTCTTAGTATTGGTCAGTAGGTGTAGAGTAGTATGCTTGCGGTGACTCTGTGGGCATTTTACCCGCGATTCTGCACGTCTCCGTTTGAAGAGGGAGGCTGCCCACCGTGGCTCTTCCGCGATTTAGATGCAGCCCACCGACTCTGCTCCCCCACCACGGTGGGCTCCAGTCTGAGGTGAGTAAGCTAAATAAACATTTTAACATCTTCTAAAGACAATTCCCTACCTAAATGCAAAGTCTGAGAGACGTGGTTCACTTCCTTTAGCTAGTCAGTCAGCAATTCTGCAACAGTGGCTCTAACTGACGTGAAATCCAGCTTGTGACCCGGTTCTGTAAGGAATTTTGTTCAGGAGGTCACATTTCAGGCTCTCCACATCATGTGTGACTGACTTTTACGTTATAACAACGATCACACACTAGGAATGTTATAAAGTGCCTATATAGGAGATTCTTTTGTATATTATCTGACTTTATAAACTCCCAACAACAATGTGCTTCTATTTTTTTTTCAGGCTAAATCTACCCAAGACACTGGCTGTCAGATAGCCTAGTGAACTAGACCAAATTCTTGCTTTGCAAAGTTTGGTCTAGGCATGCTCCATTGGAACCTCAGCAGCTCCTACCAGGACTCTGGCTGGCCAATCACAGCTCTCTAGAGGGGTTTCAAACACATAAAGAGCTGTGATTGGTCCATAATCGTGGGCCAATCATAGTGCTCTATCTGCTTAGTGAACAAATAACAGAGCTTTATCTGCTTTGTGGGCCAATCAGGGCACTATATGCCTGGTGGGTGGGATGATGCAACAGAGTGAAACAAGAGGATGTCACATTCATTGTCCAGTGGAATGTGGAGATCATTTGAAAGACAACGGTAGAACCCGCCCCACAACCGAGAGCCGTCAATGGAGCATGGCCAGACTAAATAATACATTTATTTAGTCTGGCTTGCCAGGCTAGCTGTCAGACTGATTTAGCTGCAAGAATGCACTTGTCCAGGCTGACGTGAAACCTTTCCTGTAGCAAAGGTGAATTATTTTTAATAATCTTCTATGTAAACATTTTATTATTAACTTCTAGTTTTAATTTGTTTTACAGATTATTGTTACACGTGATTTTATGCTCTTTTTAACATTTATAAATGTGCTGCTTCTTTGTTTTTACATAGCCAGCCAGAATGGAGTTCACAGCCGCAGTGTGTCTTGTGACCCACGGGGACCATGATGAAAATTCATCTTCCAGAAGGTCCCAGAGCAGCTGCCACACCCCCTGAAAAGACCAAGGTGTGAGGTGTCTGCTGTTGATTCCAGCTTCCACCTCAGTGACAGTGCAAGCTCAGTGAACTGTTCAAGGTAAAAAAAAAAATTTAAACATTTCAGAATTTTTAAGATATTAACAATTAAATAAGTATGTGATTACATCATGACGGAGGCTACTGATTCTGCCCCCGTGACACTTGGTGGTGACGTGTGAGCTGATTCACCTGGAAAACAACTTTTACATTAAATATTTTGTTTTTGCTATCAAAAGTAAATTAACTAATAACCTGCATTATTGCAGGACACTCAGCAAAATATGGACTCTACACCATGAGGCAGGCACACGTTAATAACTCTGTAAGAGCACATAAGGTGAGCAACACCACATATTGTACACTGTCCTGAATTTGTTTTCTTTCTGCATCTCATTAGCCTGGCTGATCACCTGATAACTCCTGTCATCTGGTTATGACAGCATGAGGATGTCCTCACACACCTGTAACCTATCAGCTCATCTGGCAGAATAGAGAGAGAAGAGACAACACCACATCTCCTGTTCCTGGAAAGCCTTCAGCCATCCTTCGATGACTGAGAACCTCCATCAGCTCTGTCTCCTGTCTGCCCACAATTATTATAATAAATATTGTGTTTGACAAGTTTTTTTGTGCTGCCAAATATCTCATATAGATTCCAGTTTTGATATTTTAATGGATACTTATAAATTACATTAATTGAATTACGGTATCACATTGCATGTTTAACTAGCTCTATTGTGATGAATTAAACTAGCACCTCACTGTTAAAAGCTCATTTTAATTTCAAGCATGTTTAAGTATTTATGGACATGAACAAAAACAGGAAATATATAAATTGAGATTTATTTAATTAATATAACAAATAAGGGGGAAAGAGTCATTGAAAGGCACATTCTTCTGGAAGCTCCTGATCCTGACGACACCAGCAGAGGAGACCACCTGCAGACACCAGAGACCAGCTGCAGACACCAGAGGACCTAGAACCAAGAGAGCAGCTGTTATTAGTAAATAAATAAATCAGGGCAGTTTTAGTGGGCTGAACACATTACAGAATAATTTTCTCATGGGGTATTTTCATAACTTTATGCAGCAGACTGTAACTTGAGCCCAGGGCTACCAAAGAGCTGCTATCCAGCACGTTTCAGTGGATTTTCCTGCTTTAACAGGTTAGATTAACTGTTAAGCAGCTCAGCTATTTGTTGCTGATTAAAACCAGGTGTGCTGAAGCAGATAAACCTCTAAAACATGCTGAATACTAGCTCTAGGGCCGTGGAGACAAACCCTGCAGCTAATCCAATGCTATGGCTAACGGCTACTTACCGTTCAGAGGTGGTTCTGTTGGGTCGGTTCTGGGAGTTACAGGCAACTCACAAGCTCACAACAATAAGGCTCAGGTCCGCTTGTCTCCTCCAAATAGACTTGGTCCCTTTCTTCTCGAGTGTCTGGGTAAGGAGGGGGAGAAACATCCTCCACTTCTAATAACTGCATAGAGTGAAGGGAGCTAGCATCATCTAGTTAGCCGTCATCTTCGTCACTGCCGCGGCTCCGCCCTCTCGGTCCTCCAGGCAACGCCTACTAATGTTGCATTTTTTAAAATTGATACGTGGGTGGAGAAGGACTCTGAGGCTCAATTGACCCGCTCTTTAAACATGCTGCAATTGGCCAGCCACAATACTGGCCGGAGCTGAGAGGTTCCAATGGAGCATTGCTAGACCGTCAAATTTGCTTTGGCAAATAATTCTAGGCTACCTAGTTGTTGGTTTTCTATTGTTTCATGTGGGTTGTAAAATCCATTATTGTAGTTTCTAGTTTTTTATTTACATTCACAAGATTTAAAAGTACAACTCCATTTTTACTTCCTATTTATTGTTTCTTCAGTTCTCTGTCAGATTAGTAGTTTTTAGAGAATAGAACTCCTAATAAAATTGATAAACACACGCAGGTATCTCCAGTTGTTTGTTTGATACTTAAAATAAACATTGTCATGTTTATTCAGACTTTGATCATCCAGTTGAAGAAACAACAACAAACAAGAGTCGTTTGTTTGAACTTTAAAATAAGATCAAGACTATCCAACATGTTAGAAAGCCATAATCGGAATGGTCCTGACCTCGCCCCGCAAAAAAAACAGAGCACTTTTAACACACCACAAAAGGTAGGATTATCTGATAAGATTATTGTTAGAGCCGGGCACATTCTTAAGAATGTCGAAAGAGGACGATCAGGTTACAACATTTCCAGATTATGGCTTAAGTCTTTCTAAAATGTACCTTCGTTGCTTTTTCCTCTTTGGCATTCACAAAAACTAAACAAGAGGGGAAAATGAGGTGTTGTCTTCAGTGTATCTGCTTCATGTTCTCTTGCCTCCCTGAAGCCTGTTTCTTCTTTTAAAGATAATTAACACTTTCACACACAGAACGGTAGAAAGGCCACACATTATCCTGCAAGCATGTTTCTGTAAGATGATGTTTCTTGTGAATCTTTGCAAAAATAAAAATGAATTGGGATGATAAAACTAATCAGTATGTGTTTTGAAGGCCTGTTGAAATCCTTTATCATACAATTTGATCAGCAAACTATTATATCTTTGAACGTATAAATAAACATAGATATTTATCAGCTCCTATAGAAACAGTAAGCAGGTCAGTGTGTTGAACCCTCCCTCAACAGTGACTCATCCAAGATACATCAGTGTGAAAATACGCATACATTAAACATCACAGATTGGATTACAGCACAAATAATAGACGCCACTCATATCTCAGTGCTGTTTGGAGACACACTGTGTCTAACGCTGCTGGTGGAAGATTGAAATTCCTGTTTACAGCAACTGCTTGGGATGCTGCTGGCAGAGTTAGAAGCTAATATACTGTAGGAGATAATTGATTCAGGCAGTACTTCTATTCTCGTCTTTCATCTTGTTTTGGTCAGAATAAACACAAAATATTCGTTTTTATTATTTTATCCAGTGAGTTTTTATTCTCTTGTTTTTTCAGTTTCTATTTTTATCTCGATGAAATTTCCTCCAACATCACTTTCTTCCATAGTTCTCCTTTTCTTTTCTCTGAAAGATCTATTATCACTCTCACCTGTGGGAACTGTCTCTCTCCCTTTGTGTGTGTGTGTGTGTGTGTGTGTGTGCGCGCGTGTGTGTGTGTGTGTGTGTGTGTGTGTGTGTGTGCGTGTGTGTGTGCGCGCGCGTGTGTGTGTGTGTGTGTGTGCGTGCGTGTGCGCGTGTGTGTTGTATTTCTATCATGCCACAGGGAACAGCCGCTGGTGTCCGCTCTCTTGTGGCCCACTGTTATTTGCAGACTGCATCACATGAGCACAATGACAAACACACACGTAAATATGTAAATGTGACCTTCACACTCACACACACACACACACACACACACACACACACACACACACACACACACACACACACACACACACACACACACACACGCACACGCCACATGCACGCATACACAAGCACCATTAATTTTTAACTCACACTGATCTTGACTGAAAATTTGCACACACCTATGCAGTTAAAACACTACGCACAGGACATCAGGAGATACTTGCAACACACACTCACACACAAGGTCTTTAGAATTTGCACAAAAGCAATACGGGGCACATACCAGCAAATCACTGGGGCATGTAAAAGGTTGGTGCTGGGGTATGTTTAGGGTAAGTACAGGGTACTTGGTTATTTCCCTGGTACACACCCCAGAATCACCAGATGCTATTATGCATTGCTACTGAAGCACATACTGAGTGATGCTTTAAAACAACAACAAATTTGGTGGTTTTGGTTCTGGTTGAGCATTGCATTCTCTGCAGGTTCACAGTAAACCTATGCTGGGAACTGGTCTGCAGAGCAGAAAACCACGAGGCAAATCTCTCCACCCATCTGTTCTCCTGACCTCCACTGAAGTGATTCAATGTCAGACTTCTCACTGTTTTTCATCATGTCCACTCTAGTTATGAAAAATGAATTCATCAGTCCGTTATCGATCAGTCAGATAATGGTGCGGACACTTCTGGTCATGTTGCAGTGTGGAGCACTCAAAACATTGGTTTGGAAAATGTAAATTATGAGATATTAATTGTATTTGTGAATTTCTTTGGGTGTGTGTTTGTGCGTGTGTGAGTACTTGTCTTTATATGCTTAAGTGGATAAATTTGAACTTTTATGTATATTTTTATGTAACCATTTATATATTCAGGTGAAACTTGAAAAATTAGAATATGGTGCTAAAGTTCATTTATTTCAGTAATTCAACCTAAAAGGTTGAAATAGGTACAGTGCTAAGCATTGAGTGCACCCTACTACATTTGTCAGAAAACCTTTAGTTTCCTTTCAGAACTGACATTTTCTATGAGATACCAAAGTACAAAATACTCCCACAAATGTGGACAATTGATTGCAAACAAGAATTGTTAATTTTCACACACAAAAAAGTGATTTTCCTAACAAATCCATTCAGACCCATGTTGCAAAATTGAATATAGTCTTAGGAGAAAAGTCACACTTAAGAATACACAATTCAACCACAGGTGAGTCTATGATTCATTTAAGAAGTGTTCAGCAGACAGGTGACTATAAAAGGGCGTTACTAAACAAAGAAAAGCCCTTCCCATTTCATGCTGTCAGCAATGGCTCCACATGGAAGAGAAATGCCACAAAAGCTGAGAAAGGAAATAATTTATTTTCACAAAAAAGGTGAGGGCTACAAGAAGATCAGCAAAGCTTTACATTTCTGTCAGAATACTGTAGCAAACGTGATCCAGAAATTTAAGAAAGCTGGAAGTGCAACCATCTTAAAGAGACACCCTGGCCACCCACAGAAGTTAACATCTCAACATGAGCATCTTCTGATGAGAAGGGTTGAAGAAAATCTCCAAGCAAGTTCACTGCAGTTAGCTAAAGCAGTAGAAAAACAAACTGGAGTGACCGTTTCCCGTGACATCGTACGGAGCACACTGCAGAGGAATGGCATGCGTCGGTATCGTCCATGAAGAAAAGCTTTCCTAAAGCGTAGAAGACTTGGTGCTGCTCTTGAAAAGCACAGTGGACATACAAAATACTAGATGTAGTAATTTTTGTTGTGGGGCGTTTTCATTTTTGCTTCAACCAATTTTAGTAAAACTGAAGATTTTGTGATCAAAATTATATTATTAACCTTAATGTCATGTTATGGAGTTAAACTCATGTTCACTAAAACCCAGCCTTGTGAAAAATCTGGAAACTGTTCTTTTGTTCATTGAGCTACTGTTTACATTCATACATTTTAAAAGGGGTGCACTCATTTATGCTGAGTAGTACTGTATAAGATAGACTCATTACATGCAACGCCTGATATATTAGCATTTATTTGTTATAATTGTGATGATTATGGCTTACAGCTGATGAAAACCCCACATTCAAAATCTCAGACAATTAGAATATTGTGAAAAGGTTCAATAGTATTCTAGATTCAAAGTGTCACACTCTAATCAGCTAATTACTCCAGAACATCTGCAAAGGGTTCCTGAGCCTTGGTCTCCCAGTCCAACTGAGCAACCAGCTGGCCAAGTGGTAAAGTGTCTGCCCTGAGACTGGGAGATCAGGGTTTGATTCCTGGTTGGTTCATACCAAAGACTTTGAATAAATGGGACCCAATGCCTCCCTGCTTGACATTCAACATTAAAGCAGCTTTCCGGAGTTTTCCTCTTTCAGAAATTATGTATGATTTGTCAGAAATCCGTAAAAGTGATTGTCTTATCATGTACTGTGATATAATATGAGCAAAACATCTTTTTTTTGTGGTAAGCACGCCCCTTGCCCGGCAGAGCTCCGTGCAATAGGAAACTGAGCGCCGACCAGAACTAACCAATAGCGTTATACTACTGCTTAGACCACATATGTCAGACACAAGGCCCGCGGGCCAAATGCGGCCCGCGTAGCATTTTTATGTGGCCCATGAGATAAATATCAAAAATATATTAAAACTGGCCCGCTGGCTCCGTTGTCTCGGACAAACTAAACACTCCTCTCACTCAGCGCTGAGTTCACTCAGCTATTTTCTGACGTTGAAGCCCAGAAACGGAGATTCTAGCCGCTCAGTAATGTGTTTACGACTGAAAGAGAAAGTTTTCCAACTAACGTCCAGACAGAGCTGATATAACTCCAGCGAACAGCGACACACTCAAACCAGCACGGCTCTGTGGCTGCTGTTGTTGTTATTCGTCCCCGACACACAACGGCGTGGTCAAGCTGCTCAGACATGTTCATCAGCACAAACCTATGTGAGCACCTGTTGTCATCTAATGTTGTCAAAACAACAGGAGTCTTCTCCTCAGCTCAGATCAACCCCATGATGCAGGTATCTGGCTGGAACAGGTGAGCATCACAGTAAATCAGTGGAGCAAACTGAGCTTTAAATATGTTGGTTTTATGCTCTTTTTCTGCTCCAAAACATGAAAGTTAACAGGTGAGATGTTGCATTTTCATTTAAGATAAAATGATATTTTTATTTTGTTGTTGGCCCGTGAGAAAAGATTTAACCTACAGTAAACAGGAAGTGGAAAGGCTGCAGATAGATGACTAGAATAGAAAATCCCTTTATTGTTCCTCAGTGGGGAAAGCTAGATGTCACAGCAGCGATGACACGTATTACAGGAGAAAAAAAGGAGAATAGAAAATAAGAAAAATGAATAAACAAGAAAACATAAATCCTGAATAGATTTTTAAAATGCTGATTATACCACAAGTAATGAATACCACTGATGCCTTTTATTTAAAACTGACTTGCTCGTGTGTAATTTGGTTATTCCACATTCAGTGTTAATGCAGAAATAAGTTTGTTTCCAAATTTAAAGGTTCAAAATTACATATATGTTGATAAAGAAAATGTGCAAATTTGCCATCACTTTTTCAAAAAATATTAAGTTTGGCCCTCGACTCCGTCCCAGAGTTTCATTTCGGCCCCGTGTGAGTTTGAGTTTGACACCCCTGGCTTAGACACTTCAAATTTAAGGAATACCTCGGCTGATGCAGAGTTGATGAACCTTTCACGGACAAGAAAGTCTCTAAAATATAAATATATGAAAACACAGCATGACATGAGAATAATACTCGTAAAACAGTGTGTTTTAGCTCTTTTTGTCTGCTGCAGAAGCACATTTATAAACAGAAACGTGAAGTTGCCATCTTAAAAAACAGAGGAACAGCATTTTTGTGTGATATACTTGTCAGCCACTAGATGGTGGCACTGGATAAGATAAATACTCTGGAAGGAAGCTTTAAAGAGTTGGATTGAGGGGTTAAATGACCAAATGATTTCTGAGCGTGGCCAATATGTGCAGCTCACCGCTCCCCCAGGGGACGGGTCAAATGCATAGAACAAATGTCGCACACACATCAGCGTGTGTGTGACAGCTGATGGGACTTTAACTTTAACTGATATTAAAGGGACTTTTGCACCATATTCTAGTTTTCCTAGTTTTATATTATATACGGCAGTTGTATTATTGGGGATTTTTCCATAATAAAACTGTTATGGCACAGATATCTGAACTTGAAACAAAACTAAAATTAACTTCAGTCCAATAAGTTGAAAACAAATTTGACAGATTTCCTTAGATCCTTGCAAGCAAAATGACCCCTTTGGCTTTCAAGAGGTAAATTTTGACCCTTGCTTCAGGGTTTCCACCTTGCTTGAAGCCCATCAGCCACATGAGTCTACCCACAACCCCCCTCTACACCTGCCAAGAGGTAAAGGAGGCATTAGGACATTTTTTTTTGTTTTGTTTTTCTCCACTCCAGCAGCACCCATGAGTGTGTGTGCATGTTAAACAAGCATAATCAGACTTAACCTTCACACCCTGTTATGAAAACACAAGTGGTGGGGGTTGCAGCATGCTTGTGTTCGTTATTTTGCACATCTATGCAACAATCACATGTCCGAGTGTGTGTGTGTGTGTGTGTGTGTGTGTGTGTGTGTGTGTGTGTGTGTGTGTGTGTGTGTGTGTGTGTGTGTGTGTGTGTGTGTGTGTGTGTGTGTGTGCATAAGGGCTTATGCAGGCACATATCTGAGTGTGTGTGTTATGAAGGTTGGCTGCCCATGGGGAAGACTGGAGGCGCTCTTGTTTTGAATTCCTTCGAGCCAACTGTCATAATAGAGTTTTATAGAAGAAATACTCGGAATAAAGAGGGAGGACGGGAAACTCCAACCACAAAGTAACTATCTGTTACTGATGAATCTTAGGAGAGTGTGACAAACATGGGATAAGGTGGAAAACAAACACAAACGGCTAAGAGTGTCATTCTTACACTTTGTTAATGGAAAGTAAAGACTCCTTGTGTCTTTACCTTTATTTAATTAGTGTGATTTTTTTAACCTTTTTGCGTTTCTCACATCTGGGTAGATCTGTGAAATTTTTAGGACGTAATCATTGGATGGACATCGAAAACTGATTAACTTTACAGATTAAGCAGACTGAAGATGGCTACGACAGCTCATCTGCTTTATCCAACACAAAAATATCTAGAACTTAGTCCATTTAGAAACTGAGTTAAAATTTGATGTGGTAGATGCAGAGTCATTTCAAACATATTGTAAGTGCTCATTGATCATGTAAGACTTTTTCTTCAACCTAATTCAAGTTGGGCCCCCTTAACCAATACATTTTAGAAAAAAAAGCTATAGGAAGCCTAGGTCACGCCCATCTACTTCTGGACCATGGGTCCCATACTGCTAAACAAATGAATGGGAGTCTATGAGTCACTCATATCTTAAAGCAGGGGTGGGGAACCCTGGTCCATCAAGGGCCACTATGCAGCATATTTTAGTTTCAACCCTGCATCATCACACCTGATTTCATTCAGCAGGTGATTACCAAGCTTCTGCAGAGCTTGATGAGCTGCAGAACAGGTGAACCAACCACTGAATCAGAATTGTTGGAGCAAAGACATGCAGGATACCGGCCCTCGAGGACCAGGGTTCCCCACTCCTGTCTTAAAGGCAGGAGCTTTAGTATGAGGATGGGTGAGGCATCATCACCCTGGGTTGACCTCCAATTGGGTGTGTCACAGGATTCTGTCCTGGCCCCCCTGCTGTTTGTGTTAAATCTCCTACCTTGGGTGCCCCAACGCGTTGGGACGCTTTCCGACACCCACAGTAAAAGGCATATTTCACCGAACTGTGACCGTTACCCTCACCCTTCCCCTCACCCCCATCCTAACCTTAACCCACTTGCACATGCAAAACTTTGTTTCTAGTTGTATTGGCCCTCAAAATCACAGTTAACGAGATGGTTAGAATGAGAAACTGGGTTAAGATTAGGATGGGGGTGAGCGTAAGGTTAAATAGCAAGAGGTAAGAGGTTTATTGTTTGTGAAATGTACATTTTTCTACGAGCTTTGGAAACTGACACTCCGGCACCGCATGGCGTTGAGGCTCCCAATGCATCGGAAACAAACACTTGGGTGACCAAGGGTGTGAGAATGTGTTGGGTTTAGATAATGTCACTTCCTGGATGATAGCTTCCTGTACCTGCAAAAACCGAGGTAATAGAACCGAGGTGCTCAGCCCAGGTACACTGGTGGGTTAATTCAGGGGCGCAGATAGGATTTTCAAACTGGGGGGGAAAAGTTCCAATGTACCCTCCCCCAAACACATACACATACATGCACGCACACACACACACACACAAACTATTGCAAGAGCCTTAACTAGAGCTCAGTCAGTTTGCATAATTTCATCCAAAGGTTTACGAAAAACCTAACACTTTTATATACATGTTGAAGCCATTATGC
Organism: Nothobranchius furzeri; assembly: GCF_043380555.1. Taxonomy (NCBI): domain Eukaryota; kingdom Metazoa; phylum Chordata; class Actinopteri; order Cyprinodontiformes; family Nothobranchiidae; genus Nothobranchius; species Nothobranchius furzeri. The sequence continues at coordinate 70,616,392 of NC_091741.1, read as the reverse complement.
AATGGAACGCTGGCAACAAAACTCTGCCTTATCAACACTATCCAAGTCAGTCATTTGTTATTCTCCTAATCAATTACTAACCAAAACCTCATGCTTTATGCAAAACATTAAATGATTTTCAGCATACCAATCTTTACAGAAAACATAAAAGCCCTAAAGAACTGCACATATATTTAAAAAACAGTATTCACTTATAGAGTTGGGCATCATTTGATTTTGAACGATTCCGATTCCAATTCCTTGTTCCGATTCCAGTTCCCATCGATTCCCGATCCCGATTCTTTTAAGACATGACATGTGAGCCAGCTAACCACACGTCCTACTTGATGAAATAATCTTAACTTCAACATGAATTTTATTTCTATGAACAAAAACATCACCTTCATTTAGACAAAAACATGTTTTGGAGAAAAAAAGAAAAAGACTTGCAGCACAACCAGTGTGTTTGTTTCTGACCACAACCAAAGTCTGGAAGAAGCCTCTGGGATGAGAGACTTAATGTCTCCAACATATCCAGAAACATCCAGCTGTTTTCAGCTACAACTCTCAGGATGATCATGTCCAGGATGGCTGAGAACTACACCTCCATGCTGCAGCAGCGTTCAGTCAGAACAGGAAGTGACACTTAAATGGAGCTGCTGTCAGTAACAATCTAACAGATTTTAAATATTAAAACTCTCAACAGAAATAGTTCAGAAAGGAAATTAAAATGTTCACAACGTTGTGTGATTTATTATTATTATTATTATTTATTGTGGCAGAAGCTGTGTGGTCCACCACAGAGAAAGCTGCTCTAGCATGATGACTTTAAGTATTCTACAGGTTATTGTTCAGCCTTCTGACACTCACGCTCACACACACAAGAGTGTTGGTGAGCGGCTGTGTCTGACTGCTGATGCTCAGTGTGTGTTTTTATTTCTGTAGTGAGACAAACTCGCCTCACACCGTCCAGAGTTTGTTCTTTAAAACTTCTATTAAATCCACCGTGTTGACGTATTTTAATAAGTTTCCTCTACGCTGCAGGAGTTAAAGTTTACATTACGGAGTAAAAGTTCAGCAGAAGCATTTGTTTATATCTGGGTGAGGGAGGGGGGACTCGGTGCTGCACACAGACAGCTGGTGTGATCAGATCTGAAAAGCGTTGATCACAATTTGCGGATCGCATTTATTTTTCATGGAGATCGGCCGCGGATTCCTCTTCCGGTCGACATTCTAGGAATCGAAATAAAAAAAAAACTTTGAACGATTCCGGGAAAAACCAACAGTTAGAATCGGTTCCAGTCGATGCTCGATGCCCAACCCTAGTCACTTATCACTTAGAGCAGTAGTTCCCAAACTTTTCAGCCTGACCAACAGATGTTTCTTCATATTGTTACATTATTTAGAAATGTTCATTCTATTTGGAAAGTTGTAATTTATATGTAAATATATATAGCTCTTTTGAAAATTATATTTTACTTTTTTATGATTATGTGGCGCACTTTGACTTCCACATTTAACGCATCGGCATCTGCCTCTTTTTTAACAGCTTTTTTTTACATTGTCGCTACGTCTATCACGTTAGCGGTGTTTTTACCATCATTTCCACATCCATCATGTCCCAAAGAAGGTTAAACAAACATCAAACCCAACGTTTGGAGCTTGTAAGCTCCACACACCTCTGCTGCAGCACCAGCTGTCTGATGCTGCAGCAGCGTCAATCTTCCCGGCTGAATGAGTGAATTTCTTCATCAGAGTCAATATTCTGCTTCATAATCAGAGTCAGTCATGACCAGACAAAGTGATCAGTCAACAAAGACCAGACCTGCTGGCAATTATAGGTTTTATCTAATATTTGCGCTCTTCATGCTGCACACATCTCCTCCTCTCCCCAACTGGGAGCCTCTCAGCGGGAGGCGATTTTCTAACTCTAAAAACTCCCAAACTTTGCTCAGCCTGAAGGTTACACATCTCTACTATCTTCTGGTGTAAAGTAGTAACTTCATGAGGGATCATATTTGTAGATGAGACTTGTTAAAGTCAGCAATGAGGCTTTGGCGCTTTTAACGAGTAAGTCCCAACACTGACAACAATGTACTGAAACTAGAACCAACATGCATAAACAGACAGATCGGTCCCGCTTACTTACACTGTTGGTCTTTTTTAAAATACGCTGTAATTGTTGTTCGCCTTTTTCGCTTCATCCTGCGTCCTAGCAGCAACCATTTTGGCGCCTCTGGAGTCGTGTTTGTTTATATCATGCTGCATTCAATGTAATTGGAAAAAGGAGCTTCAAGCGCTTAACCTCCGATTTTGTTTTCTTTCTGGCCTTCTGACCTTAGTGCGGGGGATGGATCGGGGTCGATCTGAATCTCGGGGGTACAGATCCCCCCCGTTCCCCACCCTAACTGCGCGCCTGGATTCAGTGGACCTTGGCCCTCTAGCACACTATGAACGAAGAAATGTTGTCACCAATATAGGTGTAAAAATGGATTAAGCACTGAAATTTGATGCACAAATTGATACGGTAGAATGCTCCAGTTTATTTTTTTTCCATCTGAGATGCCTGGCTAAGATCAAGCCCCTGTTGTCTAGGGAGCACCTACAGTCTGCCATTCACGCCTTTGTCCGGTCCAGCCTTGTCTATTTTATGCTTTCTTGACTATCTGTATGCCAGTCTGAGTCAGGGCGCGATTGCTCACTTACAGCTGGTTCAGAACTCAGCTGCTACATTTTTATGACTAGCACAAGACACTCAAAGCTTACCAGTGTTGGCAAGACTTCTCTGACTTCCCATGCAGTACAGAGCAAAGTTTAAAGTGCTGCATGTAGGGTTCTCCTTCTTGGTACTGCTCCTGCTTATCTATCAGTTTTGGCTCCAACTCTGTGGAACGGTTTCCCTTTGCCGGTTAGGCAGGCGTCTTCTCTTCAGATTTGTAAGTCCCGTCTGAAGGCCCATTATTATGTTCAGGTGCTTTCACAATTGGTGTCTGCAACTTTGCCTTGATTTTAATTTTCTCTTTTATCTGTTTTTAAATTGTTTTAACCATGTGTTTTTATTTGATGTTTTATTGTATTAGTGTGACTGATTTTTATTGTTGTGTTCAGCACCTTGGGTTTCTGCTAAGGGTTGTGGAAGGTGCCCAATAAATGAATAAATGAAAATGAAACGAAAAGTAGTCTTCTAATCTCATTTGGTGTCATGGATTAAATGCATGATGTCCATGATTTTTAAAAACACATTTTAATGCTAAGAAAAGTTCTTATTTTCAACAGGTGTCAAAAGCTACTTTAGATATTGTGTAAAAACACACAGAGGACTCAAACTGCTCATCTAAAAAATAACGTCATCAAACAAGACACGGAGAAGAATAAGAAAAATTATGAACAGATTCTGTAATCTGAGACTGCAAGTTGCATATTTTTTATTTATTTGTATAAATAGTTGACCAAATTGTCAGCATAAGATCATTTTAATTCATGGCATGTGACATGAATTTTTTTATCTGTAACTTATTGTGCTACATCCAGCCTTTACTACAGAAAAAAGTATGACTAAGTATGCTTACAGAGTATGCATGTGTCCCTCTAAAACCTGAGTCAATGCAGCACTCACCAAAGTGGAAATGAACATTGCCAAGGGTGCTGAAACAAGCCTGTATCACAGCAAATTAACTGTATTTGCTGTGTGAAATAAACATTTGAAAATAGATTCACTAAGTATGAAAAAGAGCTGAACTCTCTGTATTTTTTTCTTTTTGCAAATTTCTACAGCCATAGACCAAGCTGAGATAATCAGCGCCGTCCTCTGTGACTGTGACCACAGCTCCTCCCATGACACACACACACACGCACGCGCTCACACACACACACACACGCACGCACACACACACACACACACACACACACACACACACACACGCACGCACGCACGCACGCACGCACGCACGCACACACACACACACACACACACACACACACACACACACACACACACACACACACCTAAGAGCATCGATCCAGAGCAAAACACTCCAGAGGAAGCTGATGTGCCTTTGAGATGACCTTGATCCTCACAGAATAAGATGGAGGCTTATTATCCTAACCCTTTACACACGCACACACACACACACACACACACACACACACACACACACACACACACACACACACACACACACACACACACACACACACATGCACTGTCCAGCATGCATACCAATGGACATGAAACCTGTACTTAGCCACAATCAGCTTCATCTCACTTCTTATAAGCACACACACACACACACACACACACACACACACACACACACACACACACACACACACACACACACACACACACACACACACACCTTCTGTATTGGTGTAACTTTGGAGTGTGAAGGAGTTGTTTCATCTAAAGTCATGCTCCTGCTGTGTTAAAATGTAAATGTTGCCTGCAGGTCAGTTGGTTCTGACTCACATACACAGATTAACCCAGCAAAGTCACACACACACACACACACACACACACACACACACACACACACACACACACACACACACACAGCTAGCTGAGTGCAGCACTCTGGTGGAACGTCGGCCGGTCACTCATGTGCAACCAGCTGACCTTCGACCACAGGTTCTTGTCCTTGAGTCCCATGAGAGTCAGCTCAAGGCAGGGCAAATGGACAGGGTGTGCATGTGTGAATACAAAACCACTTATTAATCTCATTCCTGTGCATATTTGCATGAGACCAAATCACCTGCTGAAATTTCTATGCATTCACCTTTTCGTTTTTCAAAGTTTCATCCTTGTAATTTTGAGTCTCATATGTCAGGAAAAGTTTAAGCTAAACAGTCAATCTTCCTAAAGTTAACTGAAAAACAAGTGATCACAAAGGGAGGTGGTGGTATTGTAGTATTAAGCTTTACCTGTAAGTACAAACAATTTCATGAAAATCTGAACCAGATATAAAGCCATTCATTGCAAACGTTTAAAATAAAATTCATGGTTTGGTTGCTACTACCACAGGAAACTTTAGCTCTGTATATAAAATAAAATAAAACAAATTGACACTGTAGAGATCTCTTTGCATGTTGTGGGGCAGCAGTAGCTCAGGTGGTAGAGCAGGTTGCCTCATGATCGGAGGGTCATGGGATCGATTCCAGCTCCCGCCAGGGGTATCCTGCTGTTGTGTCCTTGGGCAAGACACTTCACCCAACTTGCCTGTGTTAGTGGTGGTCAGAGGGGCAGACGGCGCCAAATGGCAGCCTCGCCTCTGTCAGACCTCCCCAGGGCGGCTGTGGCTACAAGTAGCTTACCATCACTAGCAGCATGTGAATGTGAGAGTGTGTGAAGCGTCTTTGGGTGTCTAGAAAAGTCTCTCTCTAGTATACTAGGGTATACTAGGATAGTCTGGCAAGCCAGACTATATAAACTTTTAGTCAGACTAAAAGTCAAACTTTTATATTTAGTCAGACTATATATTCACATATATAGTCTGACTTGCCAGGCTAGAGCGTGTGTGGAGCGCACCCAAACCACCAAAACAATCATGAGTGAGCACGGAGGAGAAAATGCTGTAAACTCGTGTATTAAGCGTGTTCAGGGATACTCGGCAGAGTCTTTGTTGTTTCTGAGTCATTTTTTCATGTCTCGGTGCGAAGTCTGATATGAAGAGGTCAAAAGCAGGTTTTCCAGTAATTAGACAGGTCCATGATAAAATGCAATGGAGGTTCTAACACATACAAGGTGCTGCGGTTTCAGATACCTACTTACATGCTGAGCTCCTTAAAGCACAGTGAAGAAATAACGAGAGGATAAATGGAAGCTTTGATCACTTATTCTCAGACTTTTGAGGCAAAAAGTAACTCTATGAAACTAATATTAGATTAGATCTGAATATTGTAGAGATTAGAATCTGATGTTTAGTCTCTCACCTAAAATCTAGAAGAGATTTGTTGTCATGTTTAAAAAAATTGTTTTGTTTCTGAATTATAAAAAAATTGTAAAAAAGTATGGATATTTTTTCAATGAGATGCTGATTTTAGTGGAAAATTAATTAAAAATAAGCATAAATATATCTAAAAACTATTACTGGTACTTTTACTGTCATTCTGTTGTGGAAAACATTCAATGAAAACTCTGGAAAGCTGCTTAAACCTGCATGTTTTTATTATTGTGGGCCTATCTGTATTATTAAAATGATCAGAGCCACTACAGAAGGCCCAAAGAGCCTGGGTTATGTTGTTGTAACTGGAGAGGAACTATGAAGTAGTAAAGCTTTTGCTGTGTGCTTGTTCATGTTGATTTCAATAAAATATATACAAGAAATATATGATGATAATAAGAATAATAGTTGTATATATATTTAACAGTGATGTTAGAGCTAAAAGGCAGAATATACGTTTTGTTTGTTTGTTTTTTTTTCCATTGGAACGTCACGTTGTCCCTCACTGAGTAGTTTCTGTCCCACATTTGGCAAGTTGAGATGTGGCCATCCTAATCCCTAGTAGGCAGTGCACTGCCACTGATACGGCAATGCCTTGGTGTATCTTGCCCTTGGGTACCCCAACACAGGGTCTGTTAGGGCTGCTCACCTTCTGATCATTAGACAACCACCCTTCCCCACTGAGCTCCACTGAGCTCCGATCAGTGGAGCTCAGTGGAGCAAGTCAGCACATTGAATTGCCCTTGTGTTTGAAATGTGCTATATAAATAAAGCTGCCTTGCCTTGCTTATCACCCTTAAATTGACTGAGCCAGTTTCGTGTTTGCAAGGGTAGCTGTGGCACCCAATTTGAATTAGTGCTTGTTATTTTTTAAACATGATTGGTCACTCAGAGATTCACACGCAGGTTAAACGTGGAATTATGAGGCATTTACGCTATTGTTTATTACCTTGTAGCGCTTAGGAATTACACCATGGAGTTCTCTGCGCCACTTTAGCTGAAACCGCCTATGTCCTGCCCACATCAGTGTTCCTGAGAACGCTGTGCAAACACAGTCCGGCCAAGTGGGGCTGGGCTGTTCCCACATGGCCCTGGCCAAGCTGACCAAAGTGTAAATGCACCTATAATCTTGTGCTCCTATTTCCTGCATTAGCCACCAATAGAAAATAGACAGGGAAATGCTCGGAAAAGAAAAGCCACTCATCTAAGTCACACAGAAAATTAGCATTCATAGACTCAATGATTTTGTCTCACAATGGGGACGGCTGTTGTTGGTTTAGCTTCCAGGATGACAAATCCTTCCCCCACTGTTCACTATTTTTGATCTCTTCCCAGAAAGTTTTAAACCCAATTGGAGGAATGTAAAGATGTAGAAACATAAATATTTCTTTTTTCTAATTCAAAACAGGCCCATACCTCCAGCTTTCCTTCCCCTTCTTTTCCTCGTTTTCAGGCAGGTAATTCTACACAATCACTGAACTCTTGTCTTTCACACATTTTCATTTTCTGTTTTTCTCTACTGTTAATAAATCCTGCACATTCAACAAGTACAACATTGTTCTTGAATCTCATTTACTTCCATTTATGCTCATGTTTCTTAGACAAATGGAACAAATCAAATGCAACATTTGTCCAGAAAATTTTGATTGGATTAAACTTAACTTTATCCAGTTTGTTTCAATATTCGTTCATATAATTATGTTTTAAATTAATACAAAACTAATAGAAGTGTGTCATCTCATTTTGATTCATGATTTTTAAACCTTGTGTACTTTCGGTTTCATTCCTCATAAACATGGTATTATTGCTCTTTATTGGTTTATTGTAAAGATACCAGAAGTCTTTCAGGGTGTATTCTCCACTCTAAACACACACACATCTCCAGAAGGTTGATTTATGTTGACAAATTTTACAACTAAAGTCCTACTTTTCTTGTTACTTGGAATTTATTTTGTTATATATCGACTTTAGTGTGTCTTTGTGCTTGTTTTTGATAGTTATTTCATGCCTGTATTAACATGTTTTAATATATATGTGTGTGTTTTAGTGGGATGTGCATTGAAAAATAGCTTAGGTTGTAATGGTAAATTGTGTGATATTGTTAATACTTTACGCTTGTCCGAGTGAAAAGAAACAACAAATGAAATGTAATGAAATATGCAAGAATGTTCTATTGTCATGTTCTGCGGGTGGAGATGGCAGACTATGTGTGGTGGTGGGTTTCCGGAGGCAGAAGAGCAGGCAGACGGATGAAAAAATAAAAAGATGTTTAATAGTAGACTGGGAGCAACAGGACGAACGAACATGCACAAACGACAATGAACCGACAAAGACAGCAACAAGGAGGGAGGTATAAATACACAAGGGAATCAGGAACACATGGGCAGAGTTATCAGGGACAGGTGAGAACATTTAGGCTAATCAGGGCAGGAGAGACACAGTCAGGGAGGCCGGGGCGGATCATGACACCTATAAAGAATTAAATTCAGATTTAATATATAATTTCATTTCATTTCATTTATTTATAAAGCCCCTTCTGCGACCAATGCAGACGCCCAAGGTGCTGAACACAACACAATAGCAACATAAGACCATCAGAATAAAATATAGCAATCGTAAAACCAACATAAAATCAATTAAAAGAGGAGAGTAAAAGCAAAAAATTAAATCCTGAAAAAGATTCAGAGGCCGGGGCATCGAAACCGGGTAAAATTTGCTAATCCTGGAATGCTCCCAGGTGAGTCTTAAAAAAAACCAATGAGGGTGACTGACGCACCACCAAAGGCAACTGGTTCCAAAGTGCAGGTGCCAACACAGAGAATGCTCGGTCCCCCCGTGACCTGCACTTAGTGCGTGGAACGATCTACAGCTCCCTGCCGGCTGAGCGAAGAGCCCTCGAGGGGGCATGTCCATGCAAAAGGTTGCCACGATATGCTGGAGCAGTTCCATGTAAGGCCTTGTATACCAGTACCAAGACCTTGAATTTTGCCCTGTATTGCACAGGCAGTGCAATCATCTTCCACCCCTTTTCTGAGTCCAGGTTATGGACCCGTTAGCTTACATTTTTGGTCATGGTCATGGACCAGTTAGCGTACATTTTTAATTTAAAAAAATAATCTAAAGGTTTTAGGTTTGTTTCCAAATACACGAAAGAAATAAAGCAATTTGAAGACTAATCTGTCTCATTAAAATTATTAAGTAATTGTGTGGATCTTGAATTGAGGACACACTCTGTGTGTGTAAAATGCTAAGCTTTAGACTCCGTTTGGAAAAATGTAGTAATTCAGTATAAACACCTTGTAATGTCCAAAAATGGTCAATTTCCGCCTGTCAGACTCGAAGACTGGGTTCGGGAGTACGAGCTTTTATTACAGACTGCTGGCTTAAAGTGATGCTGGAAAGGCTGATGGTTGGATGAGGTCTGAGGAGGAAAGGTAGAGGTTTAGCTGTATTAGCTTCGGAATACTCTGATCATGGATCACAGTGGAACGATGACTGAGTGAAGAGCCGGTGTGGCGTCTTCCATATATAGACATGGATTGACGCAGGTGCAACGTGGAGGGAATCCCCGCGAGGGGCATGCTGGGTAATGTGGTCCCAGACGGAAGCCGGTCATCTGGGAGAGCCCGGCCTGGGGGCTTGGACTCTGACACCACCTACATATTGACCTAATGCCAATGGTCATCTGCAGACCTAATTCTATCCCCTAAAGTGGATTTTACACTCTTATCTCCCTGCAAGCCAGAATGATACTGCAACCTTGTTCACATTTCAGGAGGAACACGTTGTCAGCCTGTGTTCCCAAACAAAGCTTTCTCTTATAACACAGCGGGAGTGCCCACTCTCTATAATAGGAGGACTGCTTCAGCTTATACAGTATCTGTTGACCATTCATGAAATGAAATTAACAAATGTTATATGGATAATAATAATGTTTCATTAATCTGTGCTTGAATTATTGAAATGAAATTATCACATTGATTTATATATATGGTAATCAGTAATGTTTGATATGACAAGGCAATCGTCACCTGCACCCAGGCACAAGGACAAATTAAAGTTAAGTTAAACTCATGACACATAGATATTTCTTTACCTCACATCAGAGCATCCGATATCTCAAGAAGGCGTGTTTTCTGAGGTTGTCTTGGTAATATCCCTCAACATGGCACGCTCCGATTGGCCAAGTAAGTCATAATATGAGAATATTAAAACAGAATCACTTACAGTGATTCAGCAGTCGGAGTCGCATTCCAGCTTTCCATCACTCATTATTCAGTTCTAGAGAAAGAGCTCCAGAGCAGCGGTCCAGAGCGAAGCCTCTTTAACCTTGAGCATTTTTGGCAAGCTGCCAAAATCCTGCTAAGAGCTGCTTACTGCTGACATAGTGAACGGTTCCTGCAGAACAAAGCTTATATTGTTCAGACTCCTTAAGGGTCCATCTAGACGCCACGGTTCCATCCATCTGTTGTGACCCTGAAAACATCTCTGGATTGAAGGGTCGGTGCTACGATATTCTAGAACCTCGGTGCCAGAGGTCATCCGACCTCTGACCTTCGGATCCATGAAGAGGGTCTTCCAAAGGGTGAGGTAGACATGCAGATAGCGTCTGATGCCTTTTTGATAAGAGTCAACCTCATAGCTTATTGCAAACCAAATTCTGTCCCTTTTACACCCAGAACTCAGCTCTTCTCGATATGAAAGATCTGATAACATCATATTCACACATAGGCACCACACATCACATCTCACCCACCTAGATCCATCCATCACATTAAATATTAGTTAACTTGTCATGTTTTAATTGTTTGGAAAATAAATTCTTACTTTTATAAACCTGACTTTTTCCTTGAATCAAGACAAAGTGTTTTACAATCCCTGAATAAACAAAGAATCCTAGAATCTTCTGATTAAACATCCAAAGACCAAGCAGGTTGATATTCTATATTTATACTGAATATCACAGCTTTTTGGTCATAAGTAAAGGTGATATATTAAGCTCTTAAAGGACTCAATTTACCAACTCCTACAACCTTCAGCATGTTTGTGTCATTGGTGTTTTAACATTTGACTCATATTTTACAGTCTTAGCTTGGCTTCTAATTTTAGCCAGTATAAGGTGATTTAGTCTCAAGGTCTCACTGCTAAATGAAGATAAAAAATATATATTAAAAATGATTTTTAAAAGTCATAATACACTGAACAAAAATATAAATGCAACACTTTTGTTTTTGCTCCCATTTTTCATGAGCTGAACTCAAACATCTGAAAATTTGCCTGCATGCACAAAAGACCCATGACTCAAATATTGTTCTAAAATCTGTCTACATGTGTGTTAGTGAGCATTTTTCCTTTACCAAGATAATCCATCCCACCTCACAGGTGTGGCCTATTAAGGGGCTGATTAGACGGGGCTAAAAGAGCTATTTTCTAATCTGCTTTGCCATACACCCAGGATCGCACATATGTTGAACTGCAATTTAAATGACAAGTAATGATGTGTGTTTCGACCATGCCAGTGACGCATGTAAAAGTTTGTAATTAGTATAACTACAAGTCAGAAATCGGCACGGCGCATATGTGACTTCTGTCATAAGATGTTTTAAGATGTCATGTTAAGTAAATGGTAGCACCCCTTTACCCCCCATGTGTTGGGATAAAGAATGGCATGACCCAAGTAAGGAAGTGAAGGACATTCATTCTATTGGCGCCATTTCGGTGAATACAGCTCTTACTGGTTAAACAAGCTCCATGCCTCTTTCTGTTATTTAACACACAAACATGGTGTCAGAAGTGACTACGTGAAAAGATAAGCGGAGCTACACGGGAAGACATCAGCGGCAGCATGATGGCGAACACTGTGCCACCACCGGCGGAGATGAAAATGACCGGCGACCTAGCGAACAACTGGGACGAATTCAGGTCGCAGTTTGAGGATTACACGCTGGCAACGGGGCTGAATGGTAAAGACAAGGAGGTACAAGCGGCGACCCTGTGATGGGTAATGGGCAATGACTGCTGACACATATAAGAACACAATTTGGCACTTTCAGCGGAGCAGGTGAAGGACCCCACAGTCATCCTCAATGCTCTGGGTGCCCATTTTAAGCCAGCCAGGAATTTAATATTTGAAAGATAAGTATTAGGCAACTGCAGGCAGGACGGGGGAGAACCCATTGATGCATTTGTAACATGTTTAAGGGAGAAAGCTGTATCATGTGAGTACGGCAACCTCAAAGAGGATTTAATAAGAGACAGACTGGTGTTGGGTGTATGTGATGAATTTGTGCGGCGTCACCTGCTTATAGAAAAATGCTCTCCCTTGCATCTGCTATAGAAATATGTCGGGCCGCAGAGTTGACCGACATGGGTCTAAAAGCGAAGTCACATGATAGACCTCCAGAGATAGTGCATGCTACGGACAGCCGGCGGCCATGGACTGACCCGAGACAGACCCGCTATGACAGGTATCAGAACCAGACGCCCAGGTCGGGCGAGGACACACAATGTAGATTTTGTGGAAGCAGACATCGGCGCAGATATGAATCATGCCCCTCATATGGAAAGAATTGCCGCCACTGTGGAACAGCAACCCATTTCCCAAAAATGTGCATGAAGAGAGGTCTGACCCGTAGACAGGTCAATGCACCCGCAGGCCCAGAAGATAATGGAGAATTTCAGAGGTGCCAGCTAGACTCTGGGACAACCTGCAATGTTATGAGTATGAAGGATATGAGGAGGCTAGCACCTCAGGCTGTGTTATTACTAAGTCAGACCAGACTAGTTTTATATTCAGGCCAGTCTATGTTATCGGTTGACATATTCAACACTGAGTGTGTAGTGAGGAACAAAACCCGTGAGCTGAGCTTTGAGATTGTGAGGAGCAGTCAGAGACTCCTGTTGTCAGGCGACACCTGCAAACGTTTAGGATTAATGTATTTTACCATACCAAAGGAACTACTTGTGGTAGAGCACAGCAGTTCAGGCCCACTGACTAGGCAGCACCTGATCAGCACTTATGAGGATGTTTTTAATGTGCCAGTGTCCCGGGTGAGGTTAATTTTGTGTTAGATAAGGATGTAGTGCCAGTGCAGGCTTCACCATGCAATGTTCCAGTGGCTCTCAGAGAGGCTGTCAAAGCTCAACTGGACAAATGTGAGAGAGATGGGCATCTAGCTTCAGTGTCCGAACCAACCGACTGGATTAGCAGCATGGTGATAGTCCAGCAGTCAGAGAAATTAAGGATTTGTATCGACCCCTAGTCACTGAACCTAGCTCTAAAGAGGTCCAACTATATAATGCCGATGTTGGAGGACGTTTTACACAAACTCCCCAAGGCTCGTGTTTTCACTCTTCTGGATGCGCGCAATGCATTTTTGCAGTGTAGGCTGGATGAGGAGTGCAGTTATGCAACAACATTCTGGATGCCTTGGGGCAGGAAGCGCTGGCTGAAACTGCCTTTTGGGGTGTTGGTGTCCCCAGAGATATATCATAGAAAACAGCATGAGCTTCTAGCTGGGCTGAAAGGGGTAGAACCTATTGCACATGATATTCTGGTGGTGGGGTGTGGGGATACGGATGGGGAGGCAGCGGCAGACCATGATAGGAAACTATTGGAGCTCATGGACAGATGCAGTTAGGTGAAGCTTAGACTGAGCCTAAAGATACTGCAGTTCAAGGTCAGGGAGGTCAAGTTTCATGGACACATTTTATCAGCAGATGGGCTCAGGGCTGACCCGGAGAAAGTCAGAGCTGTTCAGGAGATGCCTCACCCCACATACACCAAAGCGGTGCAAAGACTGAAAGGCTTTGTGACCTGCCTATCGAGATTTACTCCACATCTCTCGGAGGCGTGCAAGCTACTACGGAGGCTGCTGGACAGGGACGTCCCATGACACTGGCTGCCAAAGAATGACGATGCTGTGGAAGAGATCAAGCAGCTGGTCACGACAGCTCCAACTCTGTAATACTATGATGTAACCAAGCCAGTCACCATCCAGAGCGACGCTAGTCAGAAAGGACTGGACTGCTATCTACTGCAAGAGGGACAGCCAGTAGGGTATGCTTCACGGGCACTGACTCCAACAGAACGAAATTACGCACAGACTGAGAGTATTGTGTTTGCATGCCAGCGGTTCCACTGCTACTTGTACGGGTGGGAGGAGATCATAACAGAAACAGATCGCAAGCCACGCACCTCAATTTTCAACAAGCCCCTCCTCACAGCCCCCAAGCGCCTTCAAAGCATGCTGCTAACATTACAGAACTATAAACTTAAGGTCATATACAAGCCAGGCTCCGACATGCACATTAGTGACGCGCTGAGCAGAGCCACGGCTCCACCCCAGAGGGCTGACACAAGATACGCCAAACACAGCATCTGCAGCTTGCAGAGGACGCAGGAGGACACAGAACAAATAAACGGCTGACTACCTGAATGTGACAAGGAAGCGTTTAAGTCAGATCAGACAACACATTCAGGGAGACGAGGCTCTTCAGCTGCTGAAGGAGGCAGTGCTCCGGGGCTTGCCGGATCACCAGGAGGACACCCCTCTGGCCATCAGAGAATACTGGTTAATCAGAGATGAGATCAGTGCACAAGACACAGTGCTTTTCAAAAGCCAGAGAGTCATGATCCCAAAGACAATGCATGCAGAAATGTTAAAACGCATCCATACCAGCCATGTAGGAGGAGAAGCCTGCTACAGGCAGGCAAAGGACATGCTATACTGGCCAAACATGCACAGGAAACTCAAGGACTACGTGAGTCAGTGCTGTACATGCAACGAATACTCACACGAGTTGCAGCGGGAAAACAATGTCACATGCACTCCCGAAGCGGCCATGGCAAATTGTGAGTATGGACCTGTTCAGGCAAGCCGGCAAGGACTTCCTTCTGACTGTGGATCATTACTCAGACTTTTGGGAAATAGATTTGTTCCCAGATCTGTCAGCAGAGACCACAGTACTTTGATGCAAGGCCCAGTTTGCGCGGCACGGGCAGCCGGACCGCGTAATAACAGACGGTGGGCCACAGTTTGATAGTGAAACGTTCAGGAGATTTGCGAAGCAATGGGACTTCAACTATGCTATGTCCTCGCCCAGGTATCCGAAAGCGAATGGAAAAGCAGAGTCTGCAGTGAAAATAGTGAAGAACCTGCGCAAGAAGGCAAACTGTATAGGTAACGACTTGTGGCTGGCTATCTTACAGTGGAAGAACACACCATCAGAGGGGATGTCATGCAGCCCATCACAGAGGCTGATGTCTCACAGATTGAGAACCCCACTTCCAGTGGCTGACACGCTTCTGGAGCCGAGCGTGGTCACTGGAGTTCCAGAAAGACTACGGGTCAAACATCAAACAGCAAAGCTCTGGTACGACAGGTCAGCCAGGGACCTGCCGGAGTTGAGCATCGGCCAGGACATCGGGATGAAGCCTTTGCCCGGAGACAGGACAGGCAAGTGGAGAAGAGGAGTCTGCATGCAGCTAGTGGGTCCCAGATCATACCTGGTGGATGTGGAAGGAGCAGATTACAGGCAAAACCGAGTCGATCTATGGCAAGCGGAGGCTGGAGGGATTAGCTCCACCAGGAGCAGCGCAGTGAACAGCAAGGCAGCCCACATACTGAGCAACCGGGCAGTGTAAGCGAGGACACAAGAGACTAAGAGACGGGACCGTCAGGTCAGGATACACCCCTCAAGCCCAGGGAAGTCTCACCGTCCACACTAGATCACAGGACGGCCAGCGGCCGGCTGGTTAAGGTGCCAAAAAGACTGAATCTATAGTAAGAACTGTAGACACTGGTTACACTTTATGGTTTAAAAAAAAGGGAGATGTTATAAAATGTTACAAGATGTCATGTTAAGTAAATGGTAGTGCCCCTTTACCCCCCATGTGTTGGGATATAGAATGGTATGACCCAAGTAAGGAAGTGAAGGACATTCATTGTATTGGCGCCAGATCGGTGAATAAAGCTCTTACTGGTTAAACAAGCTCCATGCCTCTTTCTGTTATTTAACACAAACAACATCACCACAGAATCTCCTCTCCACTAGCATAGCTGCTACTTACCAAATGGCCAAATTTAAGGTGGTTCTTTTCTCCTGAAAGAAGGATTTGAAGTTCATTGAATATTACAGCCTGTCTGTCTGTTTTTCTTCGTGTCTGGTTTGATGACGTCAATTATTTTCACACAAAACCCAAAGTAACGTTTGCTCCGTTAGAAAATAAATGCGTTCTTGGTATCAGAATGCGTCTTTAAAATTCACGGACATCATATGTGAAATCCATGGCACATAAGTGGAATTAGAAAATAGCGTTTTTAGCCCCATTGACTTGCATTCATTTTTTGTTCTTCCGGTAATCCATGGTCCGGAAGTAGATGGATGTCACTTAGGCTCCCTACAGCCGACCCCTCTGTGTGGCCCACGGACATTGCATCTTTTCTACAGCAACACTTCAAATCACATTTTTTCATCAGAAAACATAGAACTGCTCTTTTTAACTTGTTGCATTTAAATAAAAATGCTTATTAAAGAGCAAGTAACTCCCAAATCAACTTTTCAAATAAACTATATAAATGAGTGTCTGATTGTGCTGTAGACACGTGTAGTCAACAATTTGGCACTTTAGTTAATCTTAGTTAAAATTTAAATATTCTGCTGGAAATTGTCAGTATTGGGCCGTCTTCAGGTAAAAACTTTGCACTACATTTGAATTAAAATCTGTCATCGCTATTGGCTAAGAAGTACCCTATTATGTTAACTGGTACCATAGGATGTCACAATGCCACTGTGAGGCTGTATGTGGCAGTTTCTCAATATGTGTACCTGTCTGTACTTGTGCACTCACGTCCTTGTGAAACGTCATCAGCAATGGCCCAAGGACTGTTCCAATACTAAGTATGCATAATGACAAGTTTGCTCAAAGTACTCTGATGTGTTCTTGCTCCACCCATTGTATCAAGGATGCGTCAATGAATCCTTCTGCAGACTTGGGACAGCAAAGTTGCGCATTATGCATTGTGTCACAATTGTTATACTCCAAATGTCACAGGAAAAAGCTGTTAACTGTACAGTTTTATACCAGAAACACTAATAAAGAAATATTTAGTTGCTTGTTATTGTAAATAATTGTGTGTAACCTGTAAAATTTGTGTATTTCAGTTTTACTTTTCATGATCCCTGAAAATGCTAATTACACACCCCACAAAAAAAACCCGAGTAGCTTTATTTTCATGAAAAATAGTTTTTATTCCTTTGACAGCAGAAAATGCTAGTATTTTATCAGTTTTAATCAAAAGTGAACCTAATATACCATACCATACCATTTTATTTGTTAAGGGTTAGGGGCAACACAGCCATGCAGCTGACCAAAGTGCTGCACTATTAAAAAAACAATCAGCTAAAGTATAACCTTTGAAAGTACAGTTAAAATGATGAACTAAAACTAAACAGGCAATTAAACCATAAAATACATAAATATAGGCAATACAATGAAAAGGAGAAAAACCTTTAGGCTTTATATTTAAACCAGGTTTAAAAAAGTAAGGACTAAAAACCCAAATTAAAAACCTTAAAGTATACAGAAGTAAAAATAAGCAATCAGTGGGATGGAGTTAAGCCTACAGATGTGATACTGTAACCAGATTTAAAAGTTAAAAGCCATGGAAAAAGTGTGTTTTGGTGTAATTCAAATAATGTGATTTTGTTGTTATTTTATTATTTGAAGAACAAACTAGAATTTATTTTTATGACAGGTTGTTTAACCATAGTACGGGGTATGGTTCCGTTTCAAATGTCGTCCTCGTCCTCCCATACTCAGTAGAACGGATTTTCTGGTGTCCTTGCCAAGAACATACTTGTCTTGTACATAAGAACGTACTAGTGTCCTTGAGTATTGAGAAATGGCCACTGTGTATTTGTTTAAACCTCTGCAGTCTCGTCTGCCAGGCAATGCCTCCATGTGGTGCATTATTGAAACAGGAAATGGGAGTGGAATTAGAATCTGATGGGGGTAACTTGCTCTTTAATGGCCAATTCTTAAAAAAATCAATGGAAGCATATATTTACTAAACTTAAAATACATATTTAATGTATTTTAATGTATTTCAATGTATTTTACATTTCTAAAATGTGTAAAAATGTGATTCTAGATTTTTGTTTTTATAAAAGTAATAATATCAGTATTATTTACCTCACAGATCAGTGGAAGCTTTATACTGTGTTAATGTTGTAGCGTCATGAAGGTCCTGTTTGTGACCTAAAGGTCATGATCCGCTGTGTCTGCTCGAGCAGAGACATTAAGTCTCTGACAGCCTAATCTACATGAGATAGTGGCCAAGGTATCTCATGCACTCTGCTCATCTGAACTGCTTCACATCTGTTACCAGCAAGTGAAGACAAGAACTATTCTGATAAATGCATAATCAACAACTTTGTTAATTACCAATAATAATGTGAGCCCAATGTTCAATCAATCTGTGAAATGACAATGTTATTACTTGATATTATAATCCTGGACATTTGCACTAGACACTGACACGTAATGCTAAAGTCACACGACACATTTCCTTTTGTCTCACCCATTCAGAACCTTCGTTTCTGGGGCTAGGCGTGGTTATCTGTGGTGTTTGTATAAACCCTCTTTTGCATGTCAAATTCTGATTCGCCAGTAAACCAAAATATGACAATTATAAAAACTATCTCACGCCACCTTTTCTTTAGTTCAAGCGTTCTAGAGAAGTCTCGAACAGGCCATCCAGATTCCTCTTCAGCCATAAAGAACCTCAGACAAGCTGGATAAAATCTGTTGCAAGTTACACCTGACCACAACGGTTCCTTCAGAATAAAAGCTGAACCTCAGGACTCCTTCAGGGTCTCGGAGACACCAGTGAAAACCTGTCGTGACCTGGAAGCATTCCAAGACTAGTTTGGTCGGCACCGCTGCTTTTCTACCGGCTTCGGTACCAAAGAGGGTCCACGAGGACCTCAGCATTCTGGATCTTAATGGAGGCTTCCCCTGGGTATGTAGACCGACAGATGGCGTTTATTGTGTGTTATAAGTCTCCTACAAAAGTTTAGAGTGAAACATTCACTCCCACTCAGAACTAACTGCTTCTCCGGATCCACTGGCTCTGATAATAACATTCCACACACACACACCATCATTTCACGTCTCACTCCACCTTATTCCATCAGTACACAGAGTGTTTAAGTTAGTCTTGTTTAAATTTTGTAGAAATACATTTCTTAACTATTTTAAACCTGACTCTCTCTCTTTCCTTGGAGTTAATATGAAGTGTCACTTAATCCCTGCATAAAAAGTTCAGATCTTCTGGTTAAAATAGTCAAAGTTCCATCAGATTGATATTTCATAATTCTATGGAATCTCATATTTCATGGTTCATACATAAGATGTAAATGACTCATTCTTTACAATGTTATTTAGATATTCTATCCCAAGTGAATAGGTTGCCATATTGCCCACCCAGAGTTAGATAACTGAGAAAAAACATTCAGTCATTTCTCGTAACCTGGCAGTATTGTATTAGCTTTAGCTTAGCATAAGTAATGTAAGTCAATGGTAACAGCTAGCATTTCATGTGAAAAAGTAATTAAAAATACTCAATAATGATCCTGATATTTCTTGGTTATCTCAATAATAATTACGACTGCAAATTTGTGTTGGAGGACTTCCCACAGCAGCAAGCCTTTGACTCCTTCCTTACTGGATGGACTTCTATGAAATGCGTTGCTGTGTATCTCCGGCTTGTTTCCCAACCATTGTTACACAAGAAAATAATGTTTTTTGCATTAGAAATGGAACACACCCAAACAAGGGTGGTAAATTCTTAGTGAAGCTCATGCATTTGTGTTTGCAGAAATAGGTGTATTTTGGGGCCATTGAGTCAAGTTCTAGAAGCAGCTTTGTTGTAATGTAGTCCCAAATCTTGATCGGCTCTTGTAATTCCTTCATGTAACTAATTACTTTCCTTTGTAGTCAGTATGATTACTGAGGTCACCAAGGAAAATTAGGATCAATGTTGAATCATTTTCATCACATTTTCACACTAAATTCTAGCTGTTACCATTGACTTGCATTATTTATGCTTAGCTAAAGCTAACGGAGCACTGCCAAGTTAAGAGCAAGACTGGGCTGGTTACAAAATGCTTTTCCCTACTTTTCTAACTCTGAGGAATATAGCAACATATATTAGCGGTAAAATAACCCTTTAACACAGAAGAAAGTAGCTGGTGTTATTTCCTGACTATGGGATGATACAGCAAACAGAGAAATCACTTTCTTTTTGGAAATTTGAACTTCAAAGCTTCTGGCGGGATCATTCCATAGGGTACAAGCAGAAACCTGCTGAGATTGGCCCAAAGAGCAGCTAACTGTCACTACTCATGGCTTTAAAGGTGTATCATGCAGGATTAAGAGCTGCTTTGGTTGGTTTGGAGACATTGATGGCAATCACTGTAGCATGTTTAATCCATCATATTAGGAAGTTCAGACTAAACACTGAGTGAACATCATGTTATCTCATTTTGAAATGAAAAACATGGACCATACAAAGTTAAAAGGCAGCTACAGAGGTATGCTTTTCCCTTATCTCTGTGGTTCTGATAAATATACTTTGTGTCCTTTGCGCTCTCAGGTACAAGGAACACAGCAGCTAATAAATGGGGCATCGGAGGAATAGCAAGAGCTTTAATGCAACAGCTTCAAAACACGTGATCATTGTGTCTTATGTTAAACAGTGACATTGGTGTCACCTATATACTGACACGCAAAGAGGTTTTTCCTGTAACAGGACAGAGGTCAAAGGTCAGGACCGCTTTTGGGATTAAACATTCTTCCTTAAATGTCAGTGTCATGGTATCGTCAGGCTGCTGTCGCTCTAACCTTTGACCATCGTGTTCTTTTTTGCTCTTTACATTGGTGTCTATGCTCCAAATTAAAGTCTGGCATTGAGTATTTCTGTGTTCAAGCTTCAAATTAATGTAAAGATAAATAAAAGATATTTACTTTTGCATATTTGGTTTTAGGAAGTATGCTTTGGGAAAACGTGTTTTAGTATTTCTGTTGGTCTTTATTATATCAAACTTGAACCTTTACACATTAAAAATAGTTTTAAAAACCAATAATAATTTGTATCTCTACTACATGCAAGTTTTACCTTTTTTGGACAATTTTTTCTTCTAGCATCTTAAGAAAAACTGTATTTTTTTGGACCTTTTACTTTTCTGTTTCTGGTGCTGTGAAGCTTAGAGGATTTTTACTGCTATTTTCTTTTACTTTTTTCACTTTTTGAGCATTTGTTATTATGCGTAACCATGGCAACAAGCTGGTTTGCAATCAGGAGCAGCTGATTAACATTGGAAAGGCTGAAATAATACCTCACTTGAAGCCAAAATCCCAAATGAACTAAAACGCAAAAAACGTGGATGCAGAGCGGGAGCAAAACGGAGACAGAGAAAGAGGAAATTCAAACCATCTCTTCCATCGATCACAATGGGGAATGTGAGATCACTGGCCAACAACATGGATGAACTCAAAGTCCTTTCAAGGACTCAGCCAGAGTATCGGCAGTGCAGTGTTATGTGTTTCACTGAGACGTGGCTGCAGGACCATATCCCCGATTCCAGCGTCTCTCTGCCAGGATTCCTGACTGTACGAGCAGACAGAGATCTGAAGAGGAGCGGGAAAATAAAAGGAGGTGGAGTGGCAGTGCTTGTCAACAACAGTTGGTGCCATCCAGGTCATGTTTCAGTGAAATGTCGTCAGCAGCCCAGATGTTGAACTCTTGGCAGTAAGTTGTCACCCATATTATTTGCCAAGAGAGTTCACAGTGTTGTCTTGGCAACCATTTATATTCCACCTTCAGCCATTGCTGAAAATGCATGTGATGCCATTAGTTCCGTTGTCACTAAGCTACAAACCCAGCACCCCAGCATTTGTGGCTATATCTGGTGATTTTAATCATGCCTCGCTCTCTGCTACACTTCCAACATTTCAACAGTTTGTCAGCTGCTCCTCCAGAGAAAACAAGACATTGGATTTGTGTTATGCAAATGTAAAGAATGCATACATGTCCAAAACAAGACCTCCTCTGGGACAATCAGATCACAATCTTGTTTTTCTCTGCTCAGAATACAAACCACTTGCCTTCATCCAAGTCAGGAGATGCTGCTGCTCCATTTACCCCCCCCCCCCCCCCCCCCCATACACACACACACACACCTATCTGTCTCTAGAAGTCAGGTGAAGAGGCAGCTGGAGAGAATGAACAGGAACAAGGCTGCAGGTCCAGATGGTGTCAGCCCTAGAGTACTGAAGGCCTGTACAGAGCAGCTCTGTGGGATTCTGCAGCACCTCTTCAACCTCAGCCTGGCCCAGGAGAAGGTTCCAGTCCTGTGGAAGACATCCTGCCTTGTTCCAGTTCCAAAGAAAACTCACCCATCAGTCAATGACAACTACAGACCGGTTGCCCTGACATCCCACATCATGAAGGTCCTCGAGAGACTCCTGTTGGTCTACCTGAATAAGCAAACTAGAACATATCAGGACCCGCTGCAGTTTGCTTATTGCCATGAAGTTGGA
Source organism: Nothobranchius furzeri (assembly GCF_043380555.1). Classification (NCBI taxonomy): domain Eukaryota; kingdom Metazoa; phylum Chordata; class Actinopteri; order Cyprinodontiformes; family Nothobranchiidae; genus Nothobranchius; species Nothobranchius furzeri. The sequence goes on along the minus strand of NC_091741.1, from coordinate 70,593,868 downwards.
GTTGAAGATGCCATCATCCAGCTGCTTCAACCAATCCACTGTCATCTAGACAAAGCAGGCAGCACTGTGAGGGTCATGTTCTTTGATTTCTCCGGTGCATTTAACACAATCCAGCCTGATGTACTTTGCCAGAAACTCCAGAAGACACAGGTGGGGGCCTCAACTATCGCTTGGATTAAAGACTACCTGACAAACAGACCACAGTTTGTGAGGCTGAAGAACTGCACATCAAACCAGGCGATCAGTAACATTGGAGCACCACAGGGTACTGTACTCTCACCGTTCCTTTTCACCCTGTACACCTCAGACTTCCAGTACAAATCAGGTTTCTGTCATCTACAGAAATACTCAGATGACTCTGCAGTTGTTGGGTGTATCAGAGATAGACATCAAGCTGAGTACAGAGAGCTGGTGGAGTGCTTTGTGGCATGGTGTGGAAACAATCAGATGACCTTGAACGTGAACAAAACAAAGGAGATGATTTTAGACTTCAGAAGAAACAGGGTGGAGTCAAACACTGTTTCCAACGTGGGAGAAGAAGTGGAGGTTGTTGAGGAATACAAATACCTTGGAGTTCACCTGGACAACAGACTGGACTGGAGAAAGAACAGCGAAGCCATTTACAAGAAGGGGCACAGTAGACTGCACTTCTTGAGGACGCTTAGGTCCTTCAATGTCTGTAGCAAGATGCTGCAGATCTTCTACAAGTCTGTTGCTGAGAGTGTAATCTCTTCAGCGATCTTCTGTTGGGGTAGCAGCATCAGAAGCAGGGACCTGAAAAGAATCAACAGCCTAATAAAAAAGGCTGGTTCCGTTCTGGGGATGACTGTGGAACCACTGGAGGAGATAATGCAAAGAAGGATTCTCCAGAGAATCAAGAAAATTATGGACAGGAAGTGTGTTTCTAGAGCACTTTTTTATTGACCATTCAAGGTGCTTCAGTATCACCCAGATTTCCCGAGAGAAAATCAAACTCCAGCCACCAGCAACACTGTCCGTGTTTTACTCAGCAGTTATCCTTGATCGGTAACAAGATGGTGCCTGTGCTTGGCTTAGCCGCGGTCACCGGCCACTTTTTCAAAGTTTTCTCCACTAACCTCCTCTTTTCCACCTTGCTCCTGTCTGCAATCCTCTTCAGTAGTGTCCCTGCTACCATCTCTTATGATCGCCAGACTTTTTTGTCCTTCCGTTCATTCATGATCGCCCAAGTTGCACGAAGGATTTACCTCCCTGCTTGTTTATCTGAGTGGCGCACCGGCCCGGAGCCAAATGACGATTCCAACCAGGGCGCGTTCAGCCATGTTTATCGAGTACCGAGAAAACGTAGGAGGAAAAGAGGTAAACGAGCAGGAATCCAGGTGAGAATAAGATTTCTCTTAAAGCGTAGTTTATCTAGTAAACATCGCCGTGATCTTATAGCTTCTTGTCCTTTGTTTGGCGACTTGAGCGCCACTTACGCATTCCTGCCAGGCCGCGTTGGGACGCGGTTTCTCCGTCCAAGTTTTTTTAAGGTTGGTTTATCATCATTCTTCAGTGGTTTCTCCTCCTGTTCCCTTCATAAGTGTTTTTTATAAACACCGTGGATCTAACCCTGCTAACTTACGTTAATTAATAAATATTGAAATAAATTGTAGATAGGAGTCCTATCTACAAATTCTATCATAGGACATTTGTGCATTTTATTTTTAATTTATTTATTTTTCATTTTGTCCCTCTGTCTGGGCCCCATCCAGCCAATCAGGCCCTAGGCAGGTGCCTACTTTGCCTTTGCGTTAATCCGGCTCTGATCGACACCCATCCTATTGATTTTATTTTTGTGAGTCAGACACTGAATTAAATGTGAGAGGGAGGGGTCGTGATCAGTTGTGAACAACTTACCTAAAATAAATGTGACTGAAATACAGCCAAACAATTAAAACACTTGCACAATTATTGCAGAGTTTTTAAATATATGCCTGTTGCCCCACTGTTTCACTGCAATCAGTAGATCAGATGTTTTTCCCAGTTTTAAAAGCTTGTTGCAAATCTAGAGGAGATAAAGCTTTTACGATGGCAACTCTAAAGCTCTTGAATCCACTGCTTCTGCCTGTCTGCTGTCCTTCTTAAAATCTGGTTCAAAAACATGAATTTATTCCCTGCTTTTAGTCTCTTTTTGACATGCCACCTCCTGTTTTATACTTGTGTTTTTAAACCATTTCAACTGTGTGTGTTTTATTTGACAACATTTAGCCATGTTTCAAGTATTTGTACGTTGTACATCATACAGCACTTTAGTGAACCTTTTCTGCTGTTCAGGTGCTTTATAAATAGCAGGCTGTGTTATGTTTCTCAACGTGGCCACATTAGGCAAAACTAATGCAACTGTTCACTAACAGTCCCAACCCAGTGGTTATTCGGTTTACTTCCTTGTTGGTAAAATCTGCAACTAAGTTAGTTTTTTCCTCATTAATGTACACATAGCACAGAATTTTAGAAATTTCTGCAGTTATTAAAAAAGGGAAACTGGGATGTTAAATGCGGGAAAAAAAAGGAATTTAACTGATTTTAGCAAACAGCTGGAATATAATAAAAATTGACAGGGGTCTGAATACTTTCCATACCCACTGTATAAAACGTAGTCAGTGATCATCCACATGTGAATCTGCATGGTGTCTACATGCTCCCATGTCTATTTACAGATGTGCATGTGAACACTTTAACCGGGCTCTGTGTGTGTGTGTGTGTGTGTGTGTGTGTGTGTGTGTGTGTGTGTGTGTGTGTGTGTGTGTGTGTGTGTGTTAAGTATTTTAATAAAACACCAAAGCTGAGGGCTTTTGCAACATTTCGGTTGTGTTTACTGGGGTTATTTGAGGATTTCCTTTCCTTCTCTTCTTGGTGTGTGTGTGTATAACTAAGTGTGTGTGGTCTTTTGTGCGCTGATGTATTCATGGGAAATATGTTCAATGCTGGAGCGAATGAGGAGCATAGATGTCTCTCATTTTGTCTTCATAATTTCCTTTTATCACTTTTCCTTTTAAATTCCGTCTTCGTTGAGTTAATGTTTGTCTTTTGACAGCATGGTTCACGTTATAAAATCTCATCAGATGGTTTGTATTTCCTGAACAAATGAATATAATCTAAATGCTAAGGGTCAGTCCTGATTCGTGCTGTAAACACATAAACCAAGGGGTTAATACTAAATCCTTTTAATGCCATCGTATCACTGTTGCTACGATTCACAAGAAAGTTAAAGTCTCAATCTTAATTTCACTTTAAAACTTTGCTTTTCATTATTGTTACTATACAAATTAATGTCAATCTCAGAATTTCTAGTCAGAAAGAAAAAATGGAATTCTAAATAGGAGATATGAAGTATTTTCACCAGCTCCAATGTGAAACGGTGTGGCTGCCTGAAACACACATCTGCAGTTTATCAGCACTTCGGTCAGTTGTTATCTTATTTAATGTCTTCTAAACATCCTTTTATTAACCTTCTGAGTGAACAGTGATCAGCTTCTTGGTGAGGAGTGGAACGTGCCTCTAACAAGGATTCAGCATGTGTTGATAATGTTCAGAGACACTTCAGTTTCATTTTCCTTCCCTTTTCTAACAATCTTGTGTTATTTGCTTCCTCATCCACCTCTTAGCATGATATGTGTGTGCTTCAGATCCATCACTGAATATCAAAGAGTTCTACTTTTTGTAAATGAACATTAACAATGTGTACCAGATAAAATTAGGATTATTGTATGTTCTGTGTCTGTGACTTGAAAGAACGAGATCCTGAATACAGGCGGCTGAAATGAGTTTTCTCCGCAGGGTGGCTGGGCTCTCCCTTAGAGATAGGGAGAGAAGCTTGGTCATTTAGGAGGGGCACGGAGTAAATCTGCTGCTCTCCCACATGGAGAGGAGCCAGTTGAGGTGGCTCAGGCATCTAGTTAGGATGCCTCCTGGACGCCTCTCTGATGAGGTTTTCCGGACACGTCCAGCCAGGAGAAGACCTGAAGGGAGACCCAGGACACGCTGGAGGGACATATTTATCTCTTCTACTTTGTCCTTCCTTGATGCTTTATTTTTCTGACATGATCTTTTCTTCTCAAGTCCCATTGCCTTCACTGATGACTCATCCCTCTGTTTCCCACCCCCAGAGTTTCCCTCACTCTTCCCTCATCTTTACTCTCTGCTTTTCCATCCACCTCCACCACTTGTCTTTTCCTCCCTTTCCTTCCTCTCTCCCAGATTAATCCAATGTTTTGGTGATCGTCCATCAACAGCTGTTATAAGGTTTGACGTATTTGTGTTCGTGAACTCTAAATCTGTCTCTCTCTGTTTTATCCTCCTCTCACTCCCTTTTAGTTCAATTTAAAAAGGCTTCAGCATGATTTCAATGGAAGCACTGCAGAATGTACTCATGTTCATTCTCTGTTAGTCTTCTTATTGCACTCATGTCTTTGTGTGTGTGTGTGTGTGTGTGTGTGTGTGTGTGTGTGTGTGTGTGTGTGTGTGTGTGTGTGTGTGTGTGTGTGTCCTGAATCCAGTGATATTCACTCTGTCACACGTGACTTGAGGATTATTTCTCTCTACCCAAATAAAGCTGAGAGGGAAAGAGCAGCATGAAGAAAAAGAGGTAAATAAGTAAGAGGAAGGGAGTGAAAAAAGCTGGAAAATGAGGAAAAGAACAAAATGCAATACAGCTGCAGTATTACTCAGGATTTCTAAATCCCCTCATGTCAGATGGATTTTGATGTCGCTAAATGCAATCATCTGAGAGAAAAGTTCCTCTTTTTCTACCAACCATCTATGAGTGATGATTCTTGCAACATCCACAGGGATGTGTTATCAGCTAGTAAACAAGTTATTCATTAATTTGCACAAATTTTCATCACAGTTTAGTCATCGTGTCTTAGCAATGTCTCCATTTATATGAAACTTTCCCTCATTGTTATTTGTGATTTGGTTACAAACCTTTTCCAAAGTTGTCCCACACTTCCAAATCTTTGGGTGTTTCTCGATGTCAAGGAACCTCGCCTTGATGCCTTGGTCCCGCCCCGGTTGCCTAGGAGATACGTATATTATCAGGAACCACCAAGTCGTGTTCCAGTAGTCATGTGCTGTGGAGGTGTCTGCTCTACATTTGTTAGCTGTTTAGCTAACTGAACAAGGATACACGGTAGGTGTCTTGTTGTCTTCTCTCGGTCAAAGATTTCCCAGAATACAGTGCGGTATTTTCAGAAGGATGGCAGATCAGGAGCCAGCAGCTACTTCGGGGGCAAATTTCCAGTTTAAATCGGGCTGATATCTAAAATGTTTTTTTAGATCCAAAACAGTTACTTATGGTTGGTTAGTTGCTTAGTAGTTGCAGCTTTGGTGGCTAGCCGGTGTAACTTGCTTAAACATTTATTTTAAGCAATATATACACAATTTAAAAAGTAAAAAGCTTGTTATACATCTATATTTAAACTTATACATATAAAATATAACATGTGTCACATGAGGTAAGTCTGTCCCATTTAACCGTTTTCTTTGACCAAGGAAGGACAGTGTCCTTGTGAGGACTGCAAAGTGGCTCCTGCCTGGCCTAGCAAGTCACTACCTTGCCAGGCCAGGTGCCTTGATATTGAGAAACACTCATTGTCACTGACACTAAACTGATCTAAATGCAAGTGTGATGAGATGGTTTTCCACCCTCCCCACTCTCAGCATGCCAGGTGCCATGCTGGGCACCTGATTGAGGGGCAGAGCAGATGGGATAAATGGAGATGGATTTATGGCTCTGTTGTTGTTCCTCTGCTCTGTTGGCTGCTTGTGTGGCGGTGCTGTCTGGAGTGATGATCATCCAAAATCCACTTTGCTGGGTTCGTCGGCCGCAGTCAGGAGTGCTTTTGCTGTGAGGCTTCAATCTGCAGACCTGTTGGTCTGCCCCCTCCGATAGGCCGTACTGAAAACCTCCAGCACTTCAAGTGACGTGCACGGTGACATGCTGCTGTTTTATTTGGCCTTGGTCTCGGCTGGTCCTTTCTTGGTCCTGCTCTGAGGACGGTTTCAAAGAAGCTTCTGGTTCACTGACTCTGCATGTGACTGGTGCTAACTTCACGGCTTGAACAGCGTGGAGAACGTATTTGCCATCCGCAGTGGTGATGAGGTTCAGGGCCTATTTGTGATTTATATATTTGTTTCCTGTTTATGAATTTGTTATAAACTTGTTTGTGGTTTATTCTCTTTTTTCTCTAATGTGTTTTACATGTTTTTCCTTTAGAATAGGCTGACGACTGCTCCCAAGCACTTCGTCCGTTCAGCAACAGAGCGATTTTATGTATCTTGCTAACTGAGGCCTAAGTATTGTTTTTCTTTCTATTACTTAGATTGTTAATCAAATTCTCTATTTTTAATATAAGCCCTTTTGTTGTTTGTTTATTTCTTTATTTTACGGTAATGTCCGTGTGGTTTAAAAACAGTCCTCAGATGCATTTGCTTGAGTTTGAACTCAGTTGGACGTGGCAGTGAGGTAAAAGTGTTGATCTTTCGGAAGCAGCATTCTGTGTGATACATTTTTGATGCAGCAGCATCACACTGCACAGTATGCTCCCTCCAGTCAAGCTGCATTACATGACTCACACACACACACACACACACACACACACACACACACACACACACACACACACACACACACACACACACACATCCTCTGGGAGAGCTGTGTTTCTGTGTGTCAGCATCTGTGCATACATTTTCTGCATTTCTGCATGTGTGTATTGTGTTTATTCTTCATAAAGTATCAATTTAATTCCCATAATTTGGCTCAGTCTCTGTTTGTTATTTTATCTCACCAGCTGTTGGGTCCTGATTGAAAAATGTGTCAGAAAATAAAAAAAATGTTGTTTATCTCACAAAACACATGATACATTCTCATAAATGGGTATTTTATTAAACATTTGTCACAAATGTAACGTGAGATTTGATAGAATGGTTCTCATGATTTATGTTTCTGTCCGATAGTTTTCAAGTAAGGGACATCATTGGCTAATTTGAAGATTTATTCATTTTAAACGGGTGTCATTTGTTTTTGTGCTTTTCAGAATACAGGAATGATCACACAAATTCATTAAGTGAAATGAGATTGGAAAACGTGTTCTGATGTTTTGGTGAATAAATCAATATGCACAGTTTGTTCACACACACGTCAGGGTCATATCCTCATCTTCTGACTTGCAAAGTAATTTGTTTTTAATTTAGTTTTGTTTGTATAGTGACAAATGTGATCAACATTCATCTCAAGGCACTTTAAGGGAGGAGGAGTTTTGTTTGTTTCTAATCAAATTCAGTCCAAATCAATGCAAATTAAATCTCTATTAAATGATTATCATCTAGTTTATTAATTGGATTGATAAACTGCCTTAAAAATCTTTAATTGTAAGAAAACCTCCTTGATCTCGGGTCTGTCCAGTACATTGTTAAGCTTGTTGACCAGTGGACCAATACATTTTGACAGAACTCTTTCGAGGGCTCACAAACCCACGAAGGGGACGTCCAAATCCTGTATGCTCTCATCACGTCAGCTCTCGGAATCATTGCAATCTATCATTTGAACTTTAGTAGATCCTCGCATTCAAGAAAACTTTTAGGGAGTGATACTGGAATCAAATCCTGATAAGTCTGGTTTACAACGTTAGAAATGAGTTCCAACCTAAGTTGGATGACTTCACATCTTACCTTTCCCACCAATGGCAGATGACCTCTAATGGTTAGGGATGGGTTGGGACTGTAATTTGCAAGGAATTTAAAAATTGTCATTCAGAAGAAATTGGCTTCCATACAATCCTTCTAGAATTTAACTGGAACCTTTTGTAGAACTTTACAGAAAACCTTTAAGAAAACTGGTTAAGAAAAGTTTTTGTCTTTGTAGACAATTATTTTAATTTGAATAATACTTAATTTTTATTGGTCATTTTACAAACTTTATTTTGTTTGTTCGTCTTCGTCTTCATCTTCGTCTTCCTCCGCTTATCCGGGTCCGGGTCGCGGGGGCAGCATCCCAATTAGGGAGCTCCAGGCCGTCCTCTCCCCGGCCTTGTCCACCAGCTCCTCCGGCAGGACCCCAAGGCGTTCCCGGACCAGATTGGAGATGTAACCTCTCCAACGTGTCCTGGGTCGACCCGGGGGCCTTCTGCCGGCAGGACATGCCCGAAACACCTCCCTGGGGAGGCGTCCAGGAGGCATCCTGACCAGATGCCCAAACCACCTCAACTGGCTCCTTTCGATCCGGAGGAGCAGCGGTTCTACTCCGAGTCCCTCCCGAATGTCCGAGCTCCTCACCCTATCTCTAAGGCTGAGCCCGGCCACCCTACGGAGGAAACTCATTTCGGCCGCTTGTATCCGCGATCTCGTTCTTTCGGTCATTACCCAAAGCTCATGACCATAGGTGAGGATTGGGACGTAGATCGACCGGTAAATCGAGAGCCTGGCTTTCTGGCTCAGCTCCCTCTTCCCCACGAAGTGATTTTGATTAACTCAAAAGCAACAGAGGTTTTCTCTCATGCAGCTTGAATTTTGAACATGTTGAACAATTGTGCAACTATTTTCTTTTCAAAACGCAAAATAGTTGTTGCAGGATCTTGAGGAGTAAGAAGTTTTTATAGCACCTGTCAAGAAAAAAATCACAGGGAATTTCACAAGCAGACATGATTAAAAAGATATATATTTAAAAGATATAAAAAATGGGTGGTGGTGCGGTGGCATCAGCTGGCATAGGCCAGACAATGCCTGCACTGCCCTCTCACCACTGCCATGGAATACACCTCATGAACACACAACACTATATTGGAGCAGGCGGAGGGAGACTAGGGGTCTTAGCACACTTCTGTTGTTGCTAGGCTTCCTGGGGCTGGAGGCTAGGAGGGAGATCTGGCCGTCTGGTTGGGGTCTGGGGTGGTGGGTTGCTGTGCTCAGCGTTGGGCGGGGGTGGCTGTTCATCAGCACGCCAGCAGAAAGGGTCAAACTCTGGTTACCGGTGATGGTTGTACCCAATGTGCAGCAGTACTGGGACCAGAGTGAATAGGGTGTGTATGGGGAGCATGAGTGAGTGTCCGGCGTGCATTTTTGTAAGTCTTTGGTTGTATGTGTATGTGTGAGCATGAGGGAGGGAGTGTGTGACTGTGTTTGTGTATGACTGTATATGTCAGGTGGGGCCTTTGACTCCTCCCCTCTCCTGGGACTTCTTTTGATGATATAGATCTTTGTCCCCCCTCCCCCTGCCACACCTGGTGTGAGGGGTTGTGCCTTGGTCTGCCTGAGTGTTCGTGGCTCCCGGGTCAGGAGGTTTAAGATTTTTGGCGTCTGCTTGATGAATCCCGGTGGCTGCCTGGTGGGGTCTGGGTCCCTGGGCTCTGCTGGGTCCCCGGCGGGGGTGGTCGCCCCTGGGTCCCGTGTCGCTGGGTCCCGGGCTCGGCCGGCTAGGGGGTGGGAGGCTGCAGGCGGGCGGGCAGGCCTGTGGGCTTGCCGCTGATGTCTCCCGGGACTCTGCCGGCTGCTGGTTGTGGCCTCCCGGGGCGATCCTCTGCGCCTCTCGAGGGGAGCGGGGGGCCTTTCTGGTTGCAGTCTCCTTGGGGTTCCTGTATTCTGAGGCAGCGCCTGGATCTCTAGGACTTGGAGCTCCCCATGTCTCCTACACATCTCTAGGGGGCAGATCTGTGGTCCCTCACACTCTCTATTGGATGCTCCTATAGAAAAACCTTACATAAACAAGCACGTGTACACACACAGGTGCTCACATGGTGCTTTTACAATGGCAACTCCAAAGCTCTTGAATCCACTGCTTCTGCCTGTCCACTGTCCTTCTTAAAATCTGGTTCAAAAACATGAATTTATTCCCTGCTTTTAGTCTCTTTTTGACATGCCACCTCCTGTTTTATACTTGTGTTTTTAAACCATTTCAACTGTGTGTGTTTTATTTGACAACATTTAGCCATGTTTCAAGTATTTGTACGTTGTACATCATACAGCACTTTAGTGAACCTTTTCTGCTGTTCAGGTGCTTTATAAATAGCAGGTTGTGTTATGTTTCTCAACGTGGCCACATTAGGCAAAACTAATGCAACTGTTCACTAACAGTCCCAACCCAGTGGTTATTCGGTTTACTTCCTTGTTGGTAAAATCTGCAACTAAGTTAGTTTTTTCCTCATTAATGTACACATAGCACAGAATTTTAGAAATTTCTGCAGTTATTAAAAAAGGGAAACTGGGATGTTAAATGCGGGAATAAAGGAATTTAACTGATTTTAGCAAACAGCTGTGTAGCGTTATGAAGGTCATATGTTATGAATATAACAGAGTGAAAAATTGACAGGGGTCTGAATACTTTCCATACCCACTGTATAAAACGTAGTCAGTGATCATCCACATGTGAATCTGCATGGTGTCTACATGCTCCCATGTCTATTTACAGATGTGCATGTGAACACTTTAACCGGGCTCTGTGTGTGTGTGTGTGTGTGTGTGTGTGTGTGTGTGTGTGTGTGTGTGTGTGTGTGTGTGTGTGTGTGTGTGTGTGTGTGTGTGTGTGTGTGTGTGTGTGTGTGTGTGTGTGTGCAGCTCTCTCATGAGTCATCCTCTATTCCAGTGCCTCATGTTTCATGCGTTTGGTGAAGTGACTTTCATCTAGGAAATACTCCACGGTTCTGACACATGCAGCTGCTCCAGAGGCGCACTGTGATTGGTCAGTAGTTCCTACAGGCCAAGCAATGAAGGCACCGAATTCTCTCTAAAAATACCATACAAACATGTTTACTGGGGTAGAGATCTCAGTGATTCTAATGTGTGCATGAGTGTAGGTCATGAAGAAGTGATCCAAGCTCTAAAGTTAAACTAGAAATGTTTAAACGACATCTGATAACTTTCTGTACATGCAGCAGGTGCTCAGAGCTCCTCCTGTTGTGTCCTTATTGTGCATCAAAATGTGTCGAAAAACATACAAACAAATAAACATGCATATTAAAAACATTTGTTCAGAATTATCTATCAGTTCTTTCAAAGGACAGCATTACAGAAACAGTTGTTGTAAAGCTGTCCTGCATTCACCTGTCAGAAGGAGCTTCAATTCCCACCTCCAACAGAACTTCCAAAATGTTCCGGGGGAGGCGGGGGACATTGAGTGAATGGACCCTGTTCCGTGCCTCCATTGTTGAGGCGGCCGACCGGAGCTGTGGTCGCAGGATCGTCGGTGCTTGACGTGGTGGCAACCCCCGACTGCTGGTGGACACCGGCAGTTAGGGATGCTGTCAAGCTGAAGAAAGAGTCCTATCAGGTCTTTTTGGCCATTGGGACTCCAGAGGCAGCTGACGGGTACCAGCAGTTCAAGCGGAATGCGGCTCGGGTGGTTGCCAAGGCAAAAACCCGGGCATGGGAGGAGTTCGGTGAGACCATGAAGCAAGACTTCAATACAGCTTCAAGGAGATTCTGGTCCACCATCCGGTGCCTCGGGGGGGGGGGGGGGAGCAGTGCACTACCAACACTATCTATAGTGGGGACAGTGTGCTGCTGACCTCTACTCAGGACGTTGTGGATCGGTGGGCAGAATACTTCGAAGACCTCCTCAATCCCACTGACACATCTTCCAGTGAGGAAGCAGAGTCTAGGGACTTTGGGTTGGACTCTCAAATCTCTGGTGCTGAGGTCACTGAGGTGGTTAAAAAGCTCCTCTGTGGCAAGGCACTGGGGGTGGATGAGATCCATCCGGAGTTCCTTAAGGCTCTGGATGTTGTGGGGATGTGTTGGCTGACGCGGCTCTGCAATATTGCGTGGACATCGGGGGCAGTCCCACTGGACTGGCAGACCGGGGTGGTGGTCCCCTTATTTAAAAAGGGGGACCGCAGGGTGTATTCCAACTACAGGGGGATCACACTCCTGAGCCTTCCTGGTAAGGTCTATTCAGGGGTTCTGGAGAGGAGGGTCCGTCAGATTGTTGAACCTCAGATTCAGGATGAGCAATGTGGTTTTCGTCCTGGCCGTGGAACACTGGACCAGCTCTATACCCTTAGGGGGATCCTGGAGGGTGCGTGGGAATTTGCCCAACCAGTCTACATGTGTTTTGTGGATTTGGAGAAGGTGTTTGACCGCATCCCTTGGAGGCCCCTGTTGGCTTCATCAGAATGTGATCTTCAGCTTTCGCTGGAGCGGTTCGCAGCCGAGTGTGAAGCAGCTGGGATGAGAATCAGCTTCTCTAAATCTGAGACCATGGTCTTGATTAGGAAAAGGGTAGAATGCCTTCTCCAGGTCAGGGATGAGGTCCTGCCCCAAGTGGAGGAGTTTAAGTATCTCGGGGTCTTGTTCACAAGTGGGGAAAAACTAGAGGGTGAGATGAATAGGCAGATTGGTGCTGCATCTGCAGTGATGCAGGCGTTGTACCGGTCTGTCGTGGTGAAGAGAGCTGAGTCAGAAGGTTAAGCTCTCAATTTACCGGTCGATCTATGTTCCTACCCTCACCTATGGTCATGAGCTTTGGTTAGTGACTGAAAGAACGAGATCACGGATACAAGCGGCCAAAATGAGTTTTCTCCAAAGAGTGACTGGGCTCTCCCTTAGAGATAGGGTGAGAAGCTCGGCCATTCGGGAGGGGCTCGGAGTAGACCCGCTGCTCCTCCACATTGAGAGGAGCCAGTTGAGGTGGCTCGAGCATCTGGTTAGGAGGCCTCCTGGACGCCTCCCTGGTGAGGTTTTCCGGGCACGTCCAACTGGGAGGAGACCTAAAGGGAGACCCAGGACACGGTGGAGGGACTATGTCTCTCACCTTGGGAACGCCTTGGGATTCCCCTGAGGAGCTGGCCCAAGTGGCTGGGGAGAGGGAAGTCTGGGCCTCTCGCCTTAGGCTACTGCCCCCGCGACCCGACTCTGGATAAGCGGATGTAAATGAATGGATAGATGGATGTCCTGCATTCATCTATGTATTGCCATCTTGAAGTTGAGATTTTATTTTATTTCATTTCTCTTTTTCCTTGGCAGTAAAGCTTGTTTTAGTTAGTCGACTGATTCGTCATCTGCAGCTCTACAATTAATTATCAGTTACTGCACAGTCTTCACTTTATTCCAGAGTAATTTTTAGCCAATTAACTCATTCACTGCCAGCCGTTTCCTGATCGCTAACGGCCTTCGCTGTCAGCGTTTCTCACCGTTTTTACTGTTTTTTTAAGAGTCACAGAACGTTGCGTGCTAGGATGATGTCGATGCCAAAACAACCAAAACAAAGTGGAGACTTACATCAGGAAGAATCCGCGTGTTTTCAGCATTATCTGTTCTTTCATAATCCGTTGTCGAATTGTGATCGGCAGACGCTTTTCCAGTTCGCGCATCACTTTTTTTTACAGGAATGGCCCAAAACGATCTCCTAACACATTGATGTTCTGCTTCCTGATCACGTGACATGTGACGTATGCGGATGAAGATCGGCTTCAGGGCTGAGATGTTTGTTCTCTCAGCGCGGGGGCTCATTCCGATTTTCAAACAGTAAAAAAAAGCGAATGACGACTTTGGTCGTCATTGGCAGTGAACGGTTGGATCTAAAATGACGACTTTAGTTGTCAATGGCAGTGAATGAGTTAACTGATATAATTTATGCTGAACAAAAATTATTTTTCTCAGATTTTATGCTGTTTTGCATTTAAAGTATGACTAACGTTTTAATGCAGCTGCAGATCTTTTTCCTGAGTTCGACCTAGCCTACCTCAATCACCGTCTGACTAAATCTCAAGGAAGTTCAAGGAGGAAGTTGAATCCAAACTCTTGTAATGATTATAGACTACACTTGTAGATCCAACTAAACTAATGTTTTTGGAGCTCAGCTGTAGTATCTGCATAAGAGTTATGTTTAACAAAATGTTACAATAGGTTTTAACCAACTTGGACCCAAACTGGTCAGAAAATCCACAAGCGCTTTACTGTGGAGGTTGTTGTTTTCACTCAGATTTTGAGTAAACACAAACATAAACCTATAGAGGTTACATTTACAGGTAAAGTCAGATCTTTATAAAAACTCTTCTGCACAATTGTGAAAATGTGACAGAATGATTTTTTATACTGTAACATTTGTGTTTTTTAAAGGCAATAATTACAGATACACTTTGCACCATCCAGGCACGTATGCATTTTTTTATGCAGCTTTCAATTTGGTTCAAAACAAATACATCCATAGTAGAAAATACGGTCTGATCTCCATTTTCTGACTCAACAGATCAAGAGAACATCCTCTGATAAACACACAGAGAAGTTGTGAACTGAAACTACCCAGTTTGTGTCAGACTGAACAAAATTAGAAACTTCACTGTGAGACCAGAGTGAGTTTTAGAGGTCAGTTGTGTTAGTTTCAGTAACAGTTGTCAAGTCCTGACAATGATGGGATTACCGCATCACTTCTCCAAACTCAGAAGCTGATGGTGAAAATTTTTTCTGGAGTTTTGAAAGATCAGACTTTTACTCTTCAGAAAGAGAAATGGTTTTTAGTCTCGGTTACGTTTCTCCCTCTCTCTCTCTCCCTCTCTCTCTCTCTCTCTCTCTCTCTCTGTGTGTGTGTGTGTGTGTGTGTGTGTGTGTGTGTGTCCTCTCTGAGGGATGAAGAGCAGGGGTTTCCTCGAACAGGTACCCATCAAGTGAAACTTAAATGAGAAGAATGTGCCACATCCAACACAGAGCACACACACACTGCTCTGACTCATACTTGTTCAACTGGCTAAATGCACACACACACACACACACGCACACACACACACACACACACACACACACACACACACACACACACACACACACACACACACACACACACACCCACACACACACACACACACACACACACACACACACACACAGAGTTTAGATGAAGCAGTGTTTGCTCGTAGTTTCCCATAAACTGAACTTTTCCTCGCTCTCATAATTTTTGAAACAGCAACAGCCTGCCTGGTCAAAGTCACCACACATAGATGTCAGTCAGATGACAAAAACACGCTGAAGGTGCTTTAAATTAAAGAATTGACTAAATAATGTCTTTTGTGTGTGTGTGTGTGTGTGTGTGTGTGTGTGTGTGTGTGTGTGTGTGTGTGTGTGTGTGTGTGTGTGTGTGCGTGCGTGCGTGGGGGGCGTTTCCATTCACATTTTGATTAATTACACTCTTGCTAAACCAACTTGAGTTGATGTCTTTTGGGATTAGATTAAATTTATTGAGGAATAGTGTTTCTAACAACTTGCAAGCTAAATTACTATCAAAATCATTCAACACCTTTATGTTGTGTGCAACATTTTTTAATGAATGCATGTTTACTAAGATATCCGTCATCCTTGGTGGGCTTTAATAGATTAAATTACCCACCAGAGAGGGTTATCACTGCAAACCAGAAACTGTCTGGACAAAATAACACGATTCACATGAATTCAATTTGTTTTACAAAACACTAATTAATTGTGTTGAATCAAAATAGCTGTAAGTCACCTGCAACAAAACAAACTCAGACATTATGAAATCCGTGTGAACTTCCTGCTCTGAGAACTTCTGGAGCAGAGAACTTGATAACTGCTTTACTTCACTACAGACTGCTCCTTTTACATCCCCCTATAATGGAAGTAATGCAAAAGAAGCTCTGCTTTAATGAGGAAGGTTTAATGAGTATGACTTCAGATGGAGTTTCCATGACACCACAACATTAATGTTAAATATCTGGGGTCTCATTTATCAAACATTGCGTAGAATCCTTACTAAAACCGTACTTAAGCTCAGCAAAAAAAATATACTTACGCCAAGTAGGTTTGCGACCTATAAAACATGCAGTATGCACAGCTTCACACAATCTCCGCTTTATAAATCAGAAACTATCTAGGAATGTGCTCAGCTGTTTTTTGATCACATCCCGCCCTCAACACGCCCACTTTCTGCCATAAATAGCCAACACAAAGTGCCTTGTGGATCTCATGCATGCACGTAAGACAGCTTGTTGCAGCATTCCACCATTAACAACGGTGACCGCAGATCAAGGATGCGCTATTTCACCAAAGCAGAAATTGAGGTACTTGTGGGTGAGGTGGAGAAATGAAAGGAAGTGCTTTTGCAAAACAAATCAAGAGAAAATCTACAGAGTGGCACAGCGTTGCTGAAGCCGTCAATGCTGTGAGTTCTTCAGAGAGATCTGTGGCAGATATTAAAAAATTGGTCCTTGTTCTGTGTGCGCACGAAGCGATACAAGTGGTAATGATGCTGGAATTCATAACTGTATCCTTCTCAGCAGCAGCACTGCGGGTGCTCTCCCTGTCCAAAGTGTGCGTAAGCAACATCCTTAGCTAATTTAAGGTTGCGCCCATTTTCCCGCTAAGTTTTCTTTTATGAATCCCAAAGTTTGCGAGGAAACTTGCTGAAGCAGTTTTCCGACCCCGTTTTGTGCGTAAACAAGCTTAATAAATGGGGCCCCAGGTCTGAGCTACTATGTATTTTGTTGAATAAGAGAGAGAAGAGAAGCTATTTCTTATGCTTTCTTTGCCTCCTACTTACCAACAGGCTCTATAATCCAGGCCAGTCACGAGTGGAGTCGTGGATTTTTTAGCAGAACTGTGAAACTACCTTAGATTTATCATGTAGCATTAAACCTAAATTACATAGCCCTCATTCATTATTTGACTTTGCACAGCAACGGATGTCCCTAATTTAAAGCCCACACTGCATGTGACCTCCCTCTGCAGTGCCAATACAACAAGACTAACAAAGTAATTCAAGAAACAAAAGGCAGTGTACACAGTAACAATAACTGAACATAAAAGGCATAAATGCATTTGGTTACAACATCTGTGGATGTGCGTCCAGGCCAGGATGTGAGTCCAGATTTTTACTTTTTGATACAGTAGACAGACAAATCTTTACTTTGACAGATATAACACTAAGGAAATTATAAAAAGATGCATTTATTTTTAAACTTATGATAACGAAGTGATCTGTTGTTACAAATTAACCCTCCACCTGTAAGCCTTGACTGATCTGTGAGAGGTTTAATTGTTTTTACCATTATTCACTTTATATGTTGTGGTCAGCACTTTGGGTCATCCTTAATTTGATGTAATATAATTATAAACAAATAAAGGTGATGATGAGAATGATGATGATGATCCAACGTGACTCTCAAAATAATATTTTAAGTTGCTTCCACACAAATGCAAGAGCAGACTTTTCTTTCTTAGAGATGGAAAATAATCTACATTTTAAATTTCTTATCTGGTTTTAAGGATTCTAGGCTAAGCTACTTTTGCTTACCCAACTGGCAGATTTTTGTACTCATAACAAAAACATTTGGATCATATTTAAGAATAAAAATAGAATAAAAATAAGATAAATAAGGTCAGTTTCTTCATTTTGCTAATTTAGTAGTTTTGTTTATTATTATGTTACATGCTCTTGCCTCTACTACCTCATGAACATGAGCATCCCCATTTGCAATGTCCTGTTGCAACATTTGTCTCTATGCATATCCTTCTGTTTGCGTGTATATTTGGCTAAAAACATTTTGTATGTTCCACAGAAATCACACACACACACACACACACACACACACACACACACACACATATATATATATATATATATATATATATATATATATATAATATTGTTTTGTTTTGTTTTATGTATATATTTTTTTGCTTTAAATTAGTAATTACTGTTTTTAATTTTTTTTTTTTTTAATTGACTGTGATGTAGGAGGACCTGCTCGGAAATGAGGTGGCTCATCTCAAGTAGTTTTGTTGTCCTAAAACATGCTGATAAATAAAATGTCTAAAAATGAGGCCTTTTTACCATCTTAGAGATCAGTTTTTGCTGTGTGGAGCAGAAAGGCTAACTAAACTATCAAGCAGATTCAGCATCTGGAAAAGGACAAGCGACTGCAACAGACAACAGAAGAGAGAGAAAATCATCAGAAAATACAGACAGGCAAAAGACAAGATGAGCAAATGAACTACATTTGATTCTTCTCATGTGACTTGAGTTGAACTGAATTTGAAATTTACTGAAACATGAGGAAAGGCGTCTGAACATGGAAGGAAGTCATACATATATTTTTTTATTTATTTATATTTGTTGTGTCCTGTTTTGTTGCATGTTGTCAATGCAGATTTATGTCATTAGTGAGGAAAACAAAAGGAGAGTGAGGAAGGGAGGAGAGGAATGTGGATGAATGAGAAAACAGAGAATGGGGGAAAGGAGTGGAAGCAAGGGGAAAGAGTCACAGAACGAGATCAAAGCTGAGTCATGTGACAAAGCAGCACGTGTTGGCCAGCAGTCAATTCTTTCTCTCTCCTCTTCCTCGCTCTGCTCTTTTCCACTCAGATACAAGAGGTGCTCTCAGCCAATCAGGACACAGCTGCTCTGCAGTGCACAGTTTACATGCCTCCAATTCTTTAGAAGTGAGAGTGTTGCTGTGTTTGCTGGCAAAATACGTCACAAGGAACCATCAAGCACCAAAACTAAAGAGAAGTAATAAAGAGAGCGTTTGAGAATTTACAGCAAAACCACGTGTTAATATTAAAAATATACATTTAACCTAATGATTTTAACAGTAATGCCTCGTGGCAGCTGTGGCTACAATGTAGCTCATCACCATCAGCATGTGAATGGATGAATGATGCACTGTAGTGCAAAGGGCTTTGGAGTTATCTGACTCTGAAAGGTGCTGTATGGGTCACCTATTATTTAATGAATAGGTTTGATTAAAAATGTTCATATAAGGGTTAATCACAAAATCATCTAAAAAATAATGGAAAATAGAAGAAGATTAAAATCACAAGGCGCTTCACAAGAACAAAACATTTTAAAAGGATATATATATATATAATGATTATATAAAAGGATTTGAAAAAATCATAAAAAATGGAATTTTGAGAATGTGTACCTAAAAAAAGAGAAGGGGAACAAAATTATTAGGATAAAGATATTACTGATCACAGAACACACCAGAAGGTTCTGAAGTCCAGGCCATCCAGGAAACACCTTGGGATCCACCATGGTTGGGGAGAGGACAGTTTGGGTTTCTATGCTGGGGCTGCTTCCCCCACAACCCAAGTGATGACTACTGATGGACTGGTTTCTTATTTTCTTTAATATTTACATATAACTTTTTTTAAACTGCCTGTTTCAAAACAAATGATTGTTGGCATGCAGGTCTGCTCAGGTCAGACTATCACCACACAGCAGAAGTACAGATGGTGTTGTGCAATGTAAAGCTAAAGTGTGTAGGTGGGAAAGAAAATGCTGAAAAAGTCTGTGTGAGTATATGAATGTTTTCACCTTCAGCTGTATGTGGTTGTGGGTTTGTGCTGACTCACAGCTCAGTAACTCATGTCTAACAAATGAGCACAACATTTACAAAAACATTTAAATTCTGTGCTTTTGTGTCTTCTATTTTGTGCATTTTAGTGCAAATTTAATCAAATCCGTGTCATTGAGTTATTGCACAGTAATTCAGATTCCAGATTAACTGCGGATGTTTAAACATTTCTCTTCTGTCACTTCTTTCCTTCCATCTTTATCTTTAGCCTCAGCTTTCAAAGCTCTATAAATCTGGACCGATATTTCCATCTGGCTCTGTTTTTGATGTTTAGTTCTCTGTGGCTCACATGGCTGTGGATTAAAAAGCTGAGGCCGAACATACACACAGTGATGACCAGGTTAAATGCAAAGCACGATGAGCCTCTGTGTCACCATGTGGCAGATGGAGGGACAAAGCTGTATGGATGCAGGTATTTGTCAGAGATGAGCCGGGCATCAGCGTGTGAAAACCTTTATGTGCAGATCAATGATACAAAGTCAGGAGTCGGTTGGTTGAGGATGCTTACAGGTGCATGTTTACATCTGTGATGCGCCGTTACACAATCTAGGTTAATCAATGCACACGCGATTGATTCACTACACAGAGGGTGAAGATGACATAACAGATGGATTGTAAGCAGCAGGACGAAAGCTTTGTATGGTGCAGTGGTGTGTGTGTGTGTGGGGGGGGGGGGGGGGGGGACATGCTGGCAGATGTGACTGTACAGTGTGATCATCATGTTTAATGTAAACAACTGAAGCCCCAACAGAGATTATCAGTTGTGCCAGATTAAAAGTCTCCAGTTTCATTGCTTTTCTTCATCTCTTTAGGCATTACACTCAATAAGAAACATTACCATCCACCTCTCCTGCTTTTGTTACTCTGTTTAGTGTTTAAAAGCACTAAAAAAGCTAGAGCGACTGCCAAATCCTCAGTGCTTATCCTGCTCGACTTATCGGCTGCATTTGACACTGTTAACCATGGCTTCCTTTTGTCCACACTCTCTAGCGTGGGCATCACAGAGAAAGCACATGCCTGGTTTGAATTGTACCTCACAGGACGATCATTCAGTGTATCTTGGCTTGGACAATCCTCTACCATGCACCATCTTGCCACAGGAGTCCCCCAGGGCTCTGTAGTAGGACCTCTTCTCTTTGCCATATACACCACCTCACTGGGTGAGATCATTCGATCACATGGCTTCTCCTACCACTGCTATGCAGACACCCAGCTCTATCTGTCATTTCCACCGGACGACCACACTGTCTCGGCACGAATATCAAACTGTCTCTCTGACATATCAAAATGGAAGAAATCCCACCATCTCCAACTCAACCTCTCTAAAACTGAATTAAAACTTGTCATCCCAGCAAAACCATCCGTACAGCACAATATCTCATTCCAAAATGACTTCCTATCTCTGGCTCCTTCAAAGTCAGTCTGAAATCTGGGTGTTGTGATTGATGAACACCAGACCTTTAAAGATCATGTTACCTCTGTTGCTCGTTCATGCCGCTTTGCGCTGTATAACATACGAAAGATCAGACCATACTTAACACAACATGCCACCCAGCTCCTGGTGCAATCTACTGTCATCTCCCGCCTCGATTACTGCAATGCCCTTCTAACTGGTTTTCCAGGCTGTACTGTGAGACCTCTTCAAATAGTCCAGAACGCAGCGCATCTGGTCTTCAATCAGCCAAAAAGAACACACGTCACCCCTCTGTTCATTGAGCTCCACTGGCTACCGCTAGCTGCACGCATCAAAATCAAATTGCTAACACTAGCATACAAAGTCCGAGATGTTACGCTCCCATCTACCTGAATCCTCTTGCAAAAGCTAACGTCTCGGCCCAGCCGCAGCCGCTCCAGTCATCACAGGATCGTCGGCTAGCAATGCCTACACCACGCTCTGGACAATCCAGACTCTTCTCATGCGTCGTTCCACAGATGTGGAATGACCTTCCAAGCACTACCAGAACTGCGGCTTCCTTTTCAATTTTCAAGAAACTCCTGAAGACCCAGCTCTTCAGAGAGCATCTTCTTAACTAGCACCTTCCCTGCACCCTTCCCCCCTCTCTAGCATCCACTCCATTGTTCCCTCCTCTCCATGATTGATGTCAAGTTGTTGTCATTGTTGTTGTTAGCCTCAAGGGCAACATGCCGATTATCACTTGTAAGTTGCTTTGGACAAAAGCATCTGCTAAATACAGAAACATAAACATAAAAGCAGTTGATACTCATCTGGCTTTTGTGTGGCCTCCTGTTGATTCTTCCTCACTACCTTCTTTTAATCCTGCTGTTCTATGAATTCTGCATTTCTCTGGATCCCGTATTGCCTTTTCTCATTCTCATTCACACTTTTTAATCAAAATTTTTCGTTTTTTTCCCATTTTTCATTACAGTAATTTTTATGATATTTTATTATTATTATTATATCTTTATGTTCTTGTGAAGTTTTTTTTATTTTGAGAGGTGCTATATGCAGGTTCTTCTAAAAAAATTAGCATATTGTGATAAAGTTAATTATTTTCTGTAATGTACTGATAAACATTAAACTTTTACAGATATTAGATTCATTACACACAACTGAAGTAGTTCAAGCCTTTTTTTAATTCTCATATGGATCATTTTGGCATACAGCTCATGAAAACCCAAAATTCCTATCTCAAAAACTAGCATATTTCATCAGAGCAATAAAAGAAAAGTGTTTTTAATACAAAAAAGTCAACCATCAAATAATTATGTTCAGTTATGCACTCAATACTTGGCCTGCAATCCTTTTGCAGAAATGACTGCTTCAATGCGGCGTGGCATGGAGGCAATCAGCCTGTGGCACTGCTGAGGTGTTTTGGAGGCCCAGGATGCGTCGATAGCAGCCTTAAGCTCATCCAGAGTGTTGGGTCTTGCGTCTCTCAACTTTCCCTTCACAATATCCCACAGATTCTCTATGTGGCTCAGGTCAGGAGAGTTGGCAGGCCATTTGAGCACAGTAATACCATGGTCAATAAACCATTTACCAGTGGTTTTGGCACTGTGAGCAGGTGCCAGGTCATGCAGAAAAATGAATTTTTTTATTTCATTTATTATTAAAATAGAAAAAAAAATACTAACAAATAAAATGAGGTTTCTCAAACCAAGAAAATGAGAAGGGAACAGAAAGAAGAAAACTTATGTTATCTGCCCCTTTTTAACTAAAATTACATTTTTATAATGAAATAACAATAATTATAAATTAGCCTATCCAAAGTAATTGCTCGACTTGTTAGCTAACTTGAGTTAAATTTTTAAAGAAGAAAGAAAAAATTAATAGTAATAATAACAATTGAAAAAGCAAAAGGATTTTTGCACATATACCTATTCATATTAAAGTGCATCGCATGCCCATATGGTCGCACATACTTCATCTATACATATACATATAGACATACACACATATCCACTACATATACACATACACAAACATACATGCATATTTATACATACACACATGAATATATCTACACACATCTTCTATAGCTTTATTCATATATTGTTATGATTCGCCCCTTTTTGTGCTTGTGTTTAACTTTTTCTCTGTTGTTTTTGTTCAGGTCAGCTGCAGCTCCTCTCAGGAATCCTCCCCTTCCCTGTGAGCCTCCTGGAGTGCTGCAGCTGAACCACATCATCTTGATTGCCCCTCACCCTATTTCAGGCCACTGCTGCCAGTCATCAGTGTGGAGTTGTCTTTGCTGAGTTGTACATGTATGGATTGAGTTTGGTTTTGGTTTTTGGTTCCCACAGTCAGTGGAGGAAGTTTTGTTTATTAAATCTTTTTGAACTCTGGATAAAGGATCTTTATTCCTGCAAATGGGTTACTGCAGAGGCAAACCGTGACATTACAACTCCACCAAGATGTCTGACCCAGCAGGAAGAACCCAGAGACAAGACCCTTCCTTACCTGCCTCTGGTGAGGGTGCTGCAGGAGAAGCCAGCCTTCCTGTTCTGACCCAGGAGCTCCGCAGCTGCATGTCAGGGTTGCAGCAGTTGCATGGACGTGTAGCCAGACTGGAGCAAGCGCCTGCTCCCCCTCGACAGGTTCGTTTGGGTCGTCCTGAAACTTTTTCTGGTACCGCAGAGGATTGTCGACCATTCCTCACCTCCTGCCGGCTCCATTTTGACTTTAATCCAAGCGAATTCCCCTCGGAGCAGAGCAAGGTGGCTTTTGCCTTGAGTTTCCTGACGGGCAGAGCCAAGAGGTGGGGGCTGGCTGAGTGGGATCGTGGAGCGGAGGTGGTTCGTTCCTTCCGGGCCTTTTCCACTCAACTCCTCGTGGTGTTTGATCCCTCAACACCGCACCGCGCGGCTGCTTCTGAGCTGCTCCGGCTCAAACAAGGAGACGACAGCGTGGCGTCCTATGCAGTACAGTTCCGGACGCTGGCGGCAAGCTCCCGCTGGCCTGATGATGCACTGGTCGACGTCTTCCTTCAGGGGCTCTCCAGCGAGCTCAAGGACGAGCTAGCCGCGAGGGAGGTTCCTGAGGAGCTGGAGGATCTTATCGATCTGGCTGTACGCATCGATCGGCGGAGGATGGAGCGCCTTCATGATGAGCTCCGCCCACTGACTTCTTCACCTCGTCCTCACCCGATTTCTGTGAGTGTTTCTCACCTGGGCAGTGACGCCCCGCCCTCGGAGCCCATGCAGCTAGCGGGTCGGGTGTCATCCTTTTCTCCGCCCTCACGACCGCCCACCAGTGTGCGGTTGACATATGGGACGAAACACGGTGAATATGACACCCTTATTGACTCCGGCTCTGATGGGGATCTGATGTCCCAGGCAGTGGTAAGCGAACTTTTGATTCCAGTCGAGGAGGTGTTTCCTGCATTGTCCATCCATGCTGTAAACGGTTCCCTTATCCACAAGGTGACTGCACGCACTGTTCCTGTCACTGTGACGGTCTCTGGGAACCACACAGAGCGGATGTGTTTTTTTGTGGTTGACTCTTTAGTGCCTCCTGTGATCCTGGGTTACCCCTGGCTAAGCAAACACTGTCCCCATATTGACTGGGTTTCTGGCCGCGTGTTGACGTGGAGTCCTTTTTGTTTATTGAACTGTTTGTCTGCTGCTCCTGTTCGCCCTGTTTCTAGCCAGCCTCCCTTGGAACCACCTGACATCAGTAATGTTCCCCCCGAATATACAGACTTGGCTGCGGTGTTCAGTAAGGTTCGTGCTAAGAACCTGCCCCCTCACCGTCCTTACGACTGTGCTGTGGACCTCCTTCCTGGTGCTCAACCTCCTAAAGGCCGTCTCTATCCTCTGTCCATCCCTGAGACAACAGCCATGGAGGAATACATTCAGGAGGGCTTACAGGCAGGCATTATTCGGCCATCCTCATCACCTGCGGGGGCAGGGTTTTTCTTTGTGGGCAAGAAGGATGGGGGTTTACGGCCGTGTATTGACTACAGGGGTCTGAATAGCGTCACGGTTCGTAACACTTACCCCCTGCCTCTCTTGCAGTCTGCCTTTGACCAGATTAGAGGGGCTCGGGTGTTCACTAAGCTGGATCTACGGAACGCTTATCATCTGGTGCGCATACGGGAGGGGGATGAGTGGAAAACTGCCTTCAACACCCCGTGCGGCCATTTTGAATACCTGGTGATGCCTTTTGGACTGACAAACGCACCAGCTGTGTTTCAGTGTTTTATTAATGATGTGTTGAAGGACATGATTAACAGATTTGTGTACGTCTATCTGGATGACATTTTAATTTTCTCCCCAGACCGTAAAACACATGTGCAGCACGTCAGGGCCGTTCTGCAGCGCCTACTTGAGAACCAGCTTTTCTGTAAGGCTGAAAAGTGTGAGTTTCACACCACCAAGACTAAGTTCTTGGGGCATGTGATCACGCCTGGAGAGGTACAGATGGACAGTGACAAGGTCAAAGCGGTTCTCGAGTGGCCTACACCTACTGGTCGGAAGCAGCTTCAACGCTTCCTGGGGTTCGCCAACTTCTACAGGCGCTTCATCAGAGGTTTCAGTGGCGTGGCTGCACCCCTCCACAGACTCACCTCGGCTAAGGTACGTTTTGTCTGGGACACTGCTGCCGACATGGCCTTTGCCGAGCTCAAAAGACGGTTCTCTGCGGCCCCTATCCTGACCCAGCCTGACACCTCCAAGCAATTCATTGTGGAGGTTGATGCGTCTGAGTCAGGGGTGGGTGCTGTGCTGTCACAGAGAGCGTCTGATAATAAAGTACATCCCTGCGCGTATTTCTCCTGCAAGCTCACTCCTGCAGAGAGAAATTACGACATAGGGAACAGAGAGTTGCTAGCTGTTAAGCTAGCACTCGAAGAATGGCGCCACTGGTTGGAGGGTGCTGAGCAGCCGTTTTTGGTGTGGACCGACCATAAGAACTTGGAGTATGTACGGACTGCCAAGCGCCTTAACCCCCGCCAAGCACGGTGGGCTCTGTTTTTTGACAGGTTTAACTTCAACCTCTCCTTCCGTCCGGGCAGTAAGAACATTAAACCTGATGCCCTGTCCCGCCAGTACCAGCAGGAAGGTGAGGCTTTGGAGTCAGAGTCCACGTTCATCGTGCCGCCCAACTTGGTCCTTGGGGTCTCTCGTTGGTCCTTGGAGCGCAGAATCAATGCTGCAGTCCGAGACCCCACTACCATTCCGTCTGGATGCCCCCCGCACTGTTTGTTTGTTCCCCCAGGTTTTCGCCCGGCGGTGTTGAAATGGGGGCATTCATCACGCCTGGCCTGCCATCCTGGGGTAACCAGGACTGCCTTCCTGGTAGCGCAGCGGTTCTGGTGGCCTACGGTGTCGTCTGACGTTCGAGCTTTTGTCTCCTCTTGCCCAGTGTGTGCCAGCGTCAAGTCACCCAGAACTCCTCCGGCTGGACTCCTGCAACCTCTACCTGTTCCCTCCAGACCTTGGTCCCACATTGCAATGGACTTCATCACTGGACTACCCAACTCTAAGGGTAAGACTGTGATCCTGACTGTAGTGGACAGGTTTTCAAAGATGGTGCATGCTATACCCCTGCAGAGATTGCCATCGGCTCAGCAACTGGCGGAGGTGGTGGTGCGGCATGTTTTTCGGCTGCACGGACTTCCGGAGAACATCACCTCGGATCGAGGACCCCAGTTTGTTGCAGCTTTTTGGAAGGAGTTCTGCAGACTCCTTGGAATAACGGTCAGTCTGAGCTCTGGTTTCCACCCTCAGACAAATGGTCAAGTAGAGCGCTTTAACCAGGATCTGGAGACCACCCTGCGTGCTATGTGCCTGAAGAACCCCCAGACTTGGTCCTCTCAACTCCCCTGGGCTGAGTATTCGCACAACACCCTGGTTAATTCTACTGGCTACTCCCCCTTCCAGGCTGCCTACGGGTACCAACCACCTCTCTTCCCCCATCAGGAGAGGTCGGCTTCCACCTCCGGTCCTGCAGCATTCGTGAGGCGCTGCCGTCGTACATGGACTGAGTACCGTTCCCGACTGGTTCGGAACCAGGAACGGTTCACCTCCGTGGCTAACCGCCGGAGGTCTGCTGCTCCGGAGTACAAGGTGGGTGACAGGGTTTGGCTCTCTTCGGCTGATCTGCCACTGAAGGGGGGTGCCAGGAAGATGCAGCCCCGATTCATCGGACCCTTCCCCATCACCAAGGTCATCAACCCAGTAGCCGTCAGGTTGGAGCTCCCTCGGGCACTGAGAGTCCACCCTGTGTTCCATGTGAGCAAGCTGAAGCCTGAGAGACTCTGTCCCCTGCAGACGCCACCTGCGGTCCCTCCAGCTCCCCGCATTGTGGATGGCGGACCTGTCTACAGCGTGAATAAGCTCTTGGCCTCGAGGAGAGTGGGCAGGGGCGTCCAATACCTCGTGGACTGGGTGGGTTATGGCCCGGCGGACAGGCAATGGGTCCCAGAACGCCACATCCTCAGCCGTGATCTGATCGATCAGTTTCACCGGGAACACCCCACCCAGCCGAGACGTCCGTCTGGGAGCCGGACTTTGTGAGGGGGGTTATGTTATGATTCGCCCCTTTTTGTGCTTGTGTTTAACTTTTTCTCTGTTGTTTTTGTTCAGGTCAGCTGCAGCTCCACTCAGGAATCCTCCCCTTCCCTGTGAGCCTCCTGGAGTGCTGCAGCTGAACCACATCATCTTGATTGCCCCTCACCCTATTTCAGGCCACTGCTGCCAGTCATCAGTGTGGAGTTGTCTTTGCTGAGTTGTACATGTATGGATTGAGTTTGGTTTTGGTTTTTGGTTCCCACAGTCAGTGGAGGAAGTTTTGTTTATTAAATCTTTTTGAACTCTGGATAAAGGATCTTTATTCCTGCAAATGGGTTACTGCAGAGGCAAACCGTGACATATATATATATAATTGATTTGCACATATATGATTCCAGTATTTCATTTTTAATTAGATTTTTGAAAGTAAATATCGTTTTAGCATCCTTGATTACGTTACCTAGCTTATTCCATATTTTAACTCCATATACGTATAGAGGCACAGCACTCCTTTATAATTATTCTATGCCTAGGTATTGTAAATAATTCATGTCCTTTTAGTTCATATTCACTCTGTCTTTTTGTAAATCTTCTAAGTAAAATTTTAGGAAGGTTTTTCTTTTGTTTGCATTATACATAAATGTAGGAATATTGTAGTCCACTAGGTCATAGAATGTTAATGTTTTTGTTTTTATGAATAACGGGTTAGATGGATCTCTGTAATTACTCCTTTTAATGATTCTTATTGCTGTTTTTTGCAATATATAGATAGAATTTGTATAAGTTTTAAATGTTGTCCCCCAGATTTCTATATAATAGTTAAAATATGGTGCAATAAGTGAATTATATAATAAATATAGGGAGTTATCATCCAGTGACTATTTTACTCTATGTAACATTGCAATTGTTTTAGCTATTTTAGTTTTCACATTGTTTATATGTGGCTTCCAAGATACATTTTCATCGATTAAAACTCCCAAAAAATTTACTCTTGTAATATTAATATCATCTATATTTAATAGACTTGTATCATTTGAATTACTTTTACTAAATATCATGAAACATGATTCATCTGTCATGTTCTATGTCCCTCTGTCCCCAGCCTCCTCCAGGTTCTCCTCTTATGTCCCATGATTATTCCCTCCTGCTTTTTTCTTTCCCCATTTAGTTTATTGAATACATCTACCTTCCCTCCAGATCTCACTCAGACCTGTCACCTGTTCCCCTGATCACCTCCCTCTGTGTTTAAAAGCCTTGCCTTGTCCCTCAGTGTTTGTCGGCCCATCGTTGTGTCTACGTTGTTCTGTTCTTTCCCGAGTTTTGCTCGAGTCAGTGCTCAGTTGTGAGCATCTGTTTTTGTTTTTGGATCGCTCGATCAAGTCTCCTCCTTTAAATAAAGGATTTACTTATTTACATCTGCTCCTGTCTAGTGTGTTCTGCATTTTTGGGTCCTATAACCTCCTGCTCAGCATGACATTATCAGTGTTTAATGAGAGTTTATTCCCATCAAGCCATAATTTAATTTTTTTCATCTCAGTTTCTACTGTTTCTATCATCTGTTTGATTATATCTCCTGCATAATAAAAGGCAGTGTCATCAGAAAATAGAATACATTTTAACATATTTGATATAGAGGCAATATCATTTATGTACATAATAAATAGTTTTGTACCCAGTACTCTCCCTTGTGGTACCCCCCAAGTAATATCACGTAGATTTGATTAAATGTGATTTATTTGTACATATTGTTTCCTATCATTCGAATAACTTCTTAACCATTTTAGAGCCATTGCTTTGATACCATATTTACTACGTTTTTTTTTTCAGAAGAATTTCATGATCTACTGTATCAAACACTTTTTGTAAAATCAATAAAAATACTTATGAAATGATTCTTTTTGTCAATGGCTTCTGATATTTCTTCTGTTAGTTCCATTAGTGCCATGGAAGTTGAATGATTAGTTCTAAAACCATATTGACTGTAGTTTAATATATTTTCTTTTGTGAGGAGTTAATCTAGCCTAGTAATAATTTTTCTAATATTTTAGAAAATTGTGATAATAAGGATATTGGTCTGTAATTGGAAAAAGTGTGTTTTTCACCACTTTTGTACATTGGTATGACTTTTGCTATTTTCATGTTATCTGGAAATGTCCCTGTTGTGAAATATAAATTACATATGTAAGTGAAGGAATGGATGATATTTTCTATTATATTTTTTATTAATGTTATGTCTAGATTGTTACAGTCAGTAGTTCTTTTACTGACTCATTTATTTACAATGATTCCTATTTCATAACTAGGTGCTGGACTGAGAAGTATACTATTTTCATTACTTGTTATTTTTCCACTGATGTTATAATTAGTTATTTTAGGAATGCTGTTTGCTAAGTTTGGTCCCACATTATTAAAGCAATTGTTAAATTCATTTACTAGTGTGCTAGTTTCACTAATTTCAGACTGTCCATTTACAAAGTATTGTGGAACAGTTGAAGCTGTTTTATTTCTTTTTGTTACACTATTTAGAATTCCCCAAGTGGCTCTGATATTATTTTTATTTTGTCAAATAAATTGCTATAATAATCCTTTTTTTCTTATTATTGTAACTAATTTATTCTTGTATTTTTTGTAGCTTTTTTCTGCTTCACTTGTTCTTTGCTTTAAAAAACATCTATATAAGGTATTTTTTTTTCTTACAGCCATTCTGCAGCCCTTTTGTTATCCATGGATTGTTCATCCCTTGTCTTTTTGTTAGAATTTTGGTTTTTCAGTGTTTTTCAAATTGGTTACACAATATTCTTAAAAAGGAGTTGTAAGCCATGTTTACAAACTGTTTCCCAGTTGTGTTGTTCCAAGTCTCTTTTCAGTGCATTTATAGCGTTTTGTGACCTATCCCTTATTAGTCTTTGCGTTTTATGTTGAAATTTAATCCGATTATTTTTACAGACTGTAAAAATTGGCAGGTGATCACTGATGTCTGTCATTACAATTCCACTTCTCTCTATTTCCCTTGTAACTTTAGTAAATATATTATCTATTGTAGTTGAACTGTGTGCATTTATTCTTGTTGGTTTGGTTATCAGTGGAAACAGACCCAGTAGATACATTGAATTTATAAAGTCGTTTGCAGTCTTTGAATTATTTACATTTTCCAGATCAATATTAAGGTCTCCACAGAGAAATATATCCTCGTTGCAGATTCCACTCAACATTTCGGTAATTGTATTTGTAAAAGATTCTACACAGGATCCTGGTGCTCGTATGTACAACTTATTATTATGTTTTTTGTCTTCTCAGAAATGATTTCTATATTAATTATTTCCATTACATCATTGACATGTTATAAATAACTTTGCTTTTCAAATTATTACAAATATATAGTGCTACACCACCTCCTCTTTTATTTTTCCGATTTAGTAAATACATCTCATAGCCCTCTATTTGTACTTCTTCATTATCACCTTCTTTTAGCCATATTTCTGTAATTGCAATAATTTGAAATCTTCTTTTGTTTTGTGTTAAAAAATCCAAAATTTTGTAATAATTACAATACAAACTTCTACAATTGAAGTGAATGATTGAGAGTGATCCTTCTGATAAAACAGAATAATTTAGTTCTTGATCGCTGTAATATTCACATTCCTTATTCATATGCATGTACAAATTATTCTCTAGATACTTTTCAGGGTCATATTTTTTGTATTCTAGTTCCTCATTTGTACATGTAACATCTATTTTTTTCCCTTTATTTACCAGAATTTCATTTTCATGCTTCTGTAGGTGATGTTACTCTGTTTTACAACCCTCTTCCCACTTTCAATGATTATTGAATTTTTCCAGATCTTTCAGATATTTTATTATCTTCGCTTGTGACCCTTCTTGTTCTTTGATCCATACATTCCCATTTCTTGTCCATGTTGCTACAATTTTTTTCTGCTTTTTTAAGATCTGTGCCTCTCTAGCTATTGTCCCATTTATTTTTGTTAAGTGTTCATTTATATATACATTGGTGCCTCAAAGCTTGCTTGCTTGCACCAGTACACTGTTCCTTTGTTTTCTGCTGATGAATTTTACAATAATAGCTGGCTTTGTTTTCTCTGATATTTTAGGCAGTGTGTGACATATAGATATAGCTTCTTTTTGGATAGTTATATTCTTACTGTGCAGAAAGGTAACTACTTGTTGTAAGTGTCTCAAGTTCTTTTTTCGAGGCATCTTCTGCTGAGTCATGATACATCACTGCTTTTGCATAGCTTTTGTGTCGGGTTTCCGGTCCCATTATTGTCAGATCCTCTCTTCTTGTGTACTGTTCTAGTTCATCAACTCTTTGCTCTAAAGCTGTTATCTTTTTGTCTTTTTCAGTCAACAGTACTTTAAGTTCTTTCACCTCCTCCACCAGTCTCAGTAATTTATTCTGCTGTGCTGTTATATTTGACAGCTCACCTGACATGAAGTTCAGTGATCGTTTGATCTCCAGGTCATCTTGAGCCATGTCTTTGCCTCGTCCTGCAGCTCTTCCTCCAGGCATCCCTGCTACTCAGATAGATGTTCAATTTGCGTAATCACCGCAAAGCGATGTTGTTGGTCCTGTCTCATTCGAACTACTCCTGGTTTGGTGCTGCTGGACCAGGCTGGTGGAAAAATGCTGGGATCAGTGTTGCTGGGTCAAGTCGGTGGAACAACCCGGGTTTGTTGTTGCTGGGCCAATCCGATAGTACCACGCCGGGTTTGGTGCTGTCACAATGAGCCGGTGGAGTCACGCTGGTTCGGTGCTGCCGGGTCGAGCCTGTAGAGTCACGCTGGTTCGGTGCTGCCGGGCCAAGCCGGAAAAGCCACGCTGGGCCGAGCCGATAGTACCACGCCGGGTTCGGTGAAATCTTCATCTCCATAAAGCTTTTCAGCAGATGGAAGCATGAAGTGCTCCAAAATCTCCTGATAGCTAGCTGCATTGACCCTGCCCTTGATAAAACACAGTGGACCAACACCAGCAGCTGACATGGCACCCCAGACCATCACTGACTGTGGGTACTTGACACTGGACTTCAGGGATTTTGGCATTTCCCTCTGCCGAGTCTTCCTCCAGACTCTGGCACCTTGATTTCCGAATGACATGCAAAATTTGTTTTCATCCGAAAAAAGTACTTTGGACCACTGAGCAACAGTCCAGTGCTGCTTCTCTGTAGCCCAGGTCGGGCGCTTCTGCTGCTGTTTCTGGTTCAAAAGTGGCTTGACCTGGGGAATGCGCCCGCACCTGTAGCCCATTTCCTGCACTCGCCTGTACACGGTGGCTCTGGATGTTTCTACTCCAGACTCAGTCCACTGCTTCCGCAGGTCCCCCAAGGTCTGGAATCGGTCCTTCTTCACAATCTTCCTCAGGGTCCGGTCACCTCTTCTCGTTGTGCAGTGTTTTCTGCCACGCCTTTTCCTTCCCACAGACTTCCCACTGAGGTGCCTTGATACAGCACTCTGGGAACAGCCTATTCTTTCAGAAATTTCTTTCTGTGTCTTACCCTCTTGCTTGAGGGTGTCATTGATGGCCTTCTGGACAGCAGTCAGGTCGGCAGTCTTACCCATGATTGCGGTTTTGAGTAATGAACCAGGCTGGGAGTTTTTAAAAGCCTCAGGAATATTTTGCAGGTGTTTAGAGTTAATTAGTTGATTCAGATGATTAGGTTAATAGCTCGTTTAAAAAACCTTTTCATGATATGCTAATGTTGTGGGGTAAATATGTTGCTTTTATGCTTAATATATTACCTTAACTTATGACCAATAAGCTGTGATATTCTATATAAATATAGGATATCAACCTTATTAGTCCTTCAATGTTTAATCAGAAGATTCTAGGATTCTTTGCTTTTTCAGTGATCAAACACACTTCATATCAATTCATAGTCAGGTTTATAAAAAGTAAGAAATTCATTTTCTAAACAAATTAAAACAAGACAAGTTAAATAAGACAACTGTGATGGATGAATATAAGTGGATGGAATGTGGTGTATGATGATTGAATGGTGTGTGTTTATCAGAACCTTGTATCTAGAAGAAACTGAGTTCTGGGTGTGAAAAGAATTTGGTCTGCATTAAACTAACAAAGTTGGATCTTATCAAAACCACATCAGATGCAATTCATGTCATGCCTACGTACCCGTTCCTGGAGACCCCGTTTTGATCGGAGATGTCAAGGAGTCTGTGACCGCAAATGCACGTGGCTCATAGGAAAACCTCGATGCGACCAAGTCAGTCCTAGGATGTCTCCCGAGTCACAACAGATAGATTAAATTGTTTGCGTCTAGAACAGCTGTTTCTGAATAGCTAAAGAAACTGTTTTGCTGTGTCAGCTGCAGCATTCAACAGGTTTTTGATAGCTTGTCAAGAGATGCGGTTAGAGAGTTTTCCCCCGGTGGCCAGTTGGGAGTTCTGCTCAAAAACTTAACTGAATCACTCAGCAAGTTTCTGTTTTAATATTCCCATATTATGATTACCTGGCCAATCGGGACGTGCCATGTTAAGAGATGTTAACAAACAACCCTCAAAACATCACGCCTTTTTTCTGATTTGTGGGTAAGTACACATCTATGTGCATGAAATTACTTTAATTTTAATTTATCTCTAATGGACATTGTGTCTGAGTGTAGATACTGATTCACTTGTTAAACCAAACATTACTGATCATAATATCAAAATGTTTCATTGTAATATAAAAATTCATTTCAACCACAGTAATTTAAGCACAGATTATTCAAACATTAGTATTAGTATCCATATCACATTTGTTCATTCAATCATTTTATTATTTAATGATTATTTAACTTATGAGTTGTAAAAGTTCTTCTTTCATGAGAGTGTGCAATCATGCGGTCTTATCAAAAGAAGGCTTTATTTGGGAACACAGGCTGACATCTTGTTCCCCCTGAAATGTCAACAAGGACTGCAGAATGTTCTGGGCTTTAGAAGACAGGATAGAAACTCCACTCAGATAGTGGAATTAGGTCTGTAGATGACCGGATATAGTGTAGGTCAATATGTAGGTGAAAATTGACCATTTCTGGACATTACACTAATTTTTTGAGATAGGAATTTGGGGTTTTCATGAGCTGTATGCCAAAATCATCAGTATTAGAAACAATAAAAGGCTTGAACCTTATGTACTCTTTCTTCTTACAGGGCCCAATTCCAAATACTCGCACTTCCACCCTTGTGCCCTTCAGTTGCACAATCCCAGCCAGGGGTGCCAGTGCGTCGGTTGTCCTGATTCCCAAGTGCGGATGCTGATCACGCTCCTTTTGAACCCTTTATCTGCTCTTCGCCCAAGTCCACATCGATGCAGAGTTGGGCGAAAAGTATTACCCACAATTATTGCTGTGGGAGAAAAGGCTCAAGTGCCCTTTCTGAAAATATTTATTTTCAAATGAAAGTGGTTCATTATAGGATGATTAATAAATGCTCTGAATGTTTTAGACAAAGCAGCAATGAAAGAAATTGTATTTTGAATAATTGTTTGGTTGTTTGAAAGCTGTTAATAAAGGCTTACAAAAAGTAGCACAGCGACCAGCACAAAGGCCTGCATTGCGGTCGATGATGCAATGCTCCCTGTCCAATTTTGGCAATTATTTGCACACTTGTGTACTACCTAGTCAAAGCCTTACTGGGCACTTCCTCCAAGTGCACTTTGCCGAAGAGTCATTGTGATTGGGCCTTAATTCTCCATGTCCTCTAGAAAGCACCTACCCTGAAAAACACACAAATTTCTCTGTTGTCATTCACCTCTTAGTGGCAGAACAGCAGACTGTGTGCTGCATCGGGTTATTGACCTAATTGGTTTCATTTGATACACCTGGTCAGGGTTGTAGACAAGACCCCACTGATCAGCCCTGAGTGTGAGAATACAACTATTGATGGTGCTTATCTGCTTGGTAACTGATTTCTTTCGGATGTCTTCCACAGCCATGCTGTTTTTAAAATGTAATCGCTGAGTATTACTGAAAGGGATTCATGTCTGAAGTCCTTTATGTGAGTGTTTCAAACTAAGATGTTGAGAAAGAAAGGAGTTCCAGCCAGTTTGGTGAAATCTTGGAAATGCCATGTGAGATCTCATGTACTACCATAATCTGTTAAAGGTAAGAGTGTGTGATGTGAATGACTCGACTACAACATGAAAGTTTAGCTCAGTATCTGCAAAACTGAGTTAAAGTCAGTTTTTTTGTGGCAATACGGGAGTGGTCTATGACCTGTGGACGCCAAGGATGGCAATTGTATCTGCTCGAGTGCAATTTCATTAACAACGCCACCTTGGGAATTTCACCCAAGGAATTAAAGCATATAGATTCATTCCACTTGACAGCAGACGTGGTTTCAGAAGTTACAATGATTTTATTTTATTTAAAAAAAACTGTTTAAAAGACATTTTAAAAACTGCCATGTAAAACATAAAAATGCTAAAATTAATGACAAGGACAAAACCAAATGAATTTAAACCAAACAAAAATATGTTGACAAGCAGGACTGAGGCTAGTGATGGAGGCGGGTGACTCGGGGCAGAGAAGCCCCAACCAGCAAAAAATAAAAATATCCGGGATTCACCCCCGGCAGTGAGCATTCATACCAACGTGAGAACCCAGCACCATCACACTCGCACACGGGACCACCACCTCCGAGGCCACACCCCACACCTCCTGCCTCAGCCTGCACAAAGAAAACAAAATTAAAAGAGAACTGTATAAAATCTGTACAACGTTGATCAGCTGTTCTGCCTCCTGGACTCCAGCCAGGAGCCAGGGGAACTTCCTTCAGCCAGCTGATTTAAAATGTGGTAAAGAGAAACAAGACGAAACAGCGGCGCCTCCGGCCGGACCACGGAGGAATCTAAAGGACAGGGAAGAGGTAGAAAGTTACCCAACAAACAAATGGCCCAGTGTGGGGACGGCGCAGCACACACCTACCGGTCCTCCCGCTAGTAACGCCTGAACAGAAGGGAACTCTCTGCCCAGAAGCAACGAGGATTCAGCAGGCAAGCGATGACATCACACCCAACACTGACCCAAATGCCCAAGCTGCAAAGTTCACAACACAGACTGAGACACAGTAGCCCTAACGCTAAACGATAGCCATCTAGGTACATACCACGGTTGAAGCAGAGCCGATCGCACCATAAACGCAGCCTGAGGACACGGGCTGGCAGTACCAAAACGCAGCGGCATAATGGCACCAGTTGTTTCCCGAACCTACTTCCTTACCAGAAGAGCTCCCCTTTTATAGCAGCAGCGCCCTCCTACGTGCGGAGGGCGTACTGCTCTAAACCAATAAAATTGGAGCATGCGTTTCATAATGCTACATTTTGTTTAGCTCATACTGTGAATGAGGTGGATTCTAAATGTTGATTGGTTGTTGGTCCGTATATGACCTGTATTAGAACAGCGCCTTCTTAGGGTTCTACAACCCCTCAAGGTGCTTCACAACACAATCAGTCATTCACTCATTCACATGCTGGTGGTGATGACCTGTAATGTAGCTGCAGCTGCCCCAGGGCACACTGACGGAAGTGAGAGTACCAAACACCACCAGCAGGTTGAGCAGGTTAAGTGTCTGGCCCATGGACACAAAAGCAGCTTTCTCTGGTGGGAGCCGGGATTGAACCTACAGCCTTCCAAATACTGGACACCCCACTCTACCTCCTGAACTACTGCTGTCTTTGGAATAAATGTTAATGACATGCTAAGAAAACCATTTTTAAACACAGAGGTTCATAACATAGCCTGCTAAGAGATGAACAGAGTTGATTCCTGCAAACAATGTAAAAGTTTTACTTAAAAATCTTGTATTTGAGTAGGGGATGACTCTTAACTATTTACATTTAATTCAATGGTATTAAAATATTTGCACGTTGCTTTGTTTCCAAAGTCATCTTGCCGTGGCAGCCATCTTGAAGTATGGCTCCAAAAGTTACCCAAGGACCACCACCTGTAGATGTACCTGACATTCAGTCTGGATATTCCTGGTACATTCAATTCAGTTTCAAATCATCAATTCCTGCGTTAAGACGTATTGCGTTACCTGTTTTCACACCGTGTAGCCTTTCGATGTTTCAGACTTGCTTGAATTTATCTGATTTCTCTGTTCTGAGACATTTTTCAGTTACTGTAGCACATACACATGCTAAAACACAT
The DNA here is from genome assembly GCF_043380555.1 of Nothobranchius furzeri. NCBI lineage: Eukaryota > Metazoa > Chordata > Actinopteri > Cyprinodontiformes > Nothobranchiidae > Nothobranchius > Nothobranchius furzeri. The sequence goes on along the minus strand of NC_091741.1, from coordinate 70,556,409 downwards.
TTTCTGTTGTTGCATGTACCTAGACTTTAGGGAATCTTTAGTTTTGTGGATTTTTTTAATGTTAAAAGACTTTGCTCACCTAGTTAGCCTCAGTGCGGCTATGTCTCCTCCTATCTCTTCGTCTCCTATCTCATGCTCTACGCTTCAGATCTTTACTCCTCTGCCTCCTTTAGTGATAATGGTACGTGTAATAAATGTAGCATTTTTGCTGCTTTGGAGGCAAAGGTGTTGGAATTCCCATTAGGATGGAAATATACTTGCTTTTTACCCTCGCATTGACATAGGCTGCGTCTTGTTCACATACTTGCAGCTGCACTAAATATTACTGGAGTGTTCCACTAGGGGGCCCAGTAGAGTACTCAGACCAGATAGAGTCCCAGGTTTTTACAACCAAAACAAACATGTCGTCAATAGAAGAGATCAGTAAATGGTTATTTTGAGATCAGGACAAAAACAAAGACAGCAGCAGTACTGTAGATGGTATTAAAGACCTACAAAGCAGAAATGGAGTGACAATGGCAAATGTGTCTTGCTTGTTCTGTCCACTCCTCCTACCGGTTACTCATTTATCGCAGCTTGTGAACGTGCTGTGGTAATTTTGGGGGAGGAGCACAACTGACTCTTCAAATCAACGCAAGTTACGCAAGGCAGCCATTTTAAACAAACATACGCATCATTAACAAGCAAGAATATTCCCGGTCTTAGTGGCCTTCTAGTAGAATCTGAGCAGCCGGGACCTCAGGCTGGCTGGGTGACGGTACGTAGGAGTCTTAGTCCCAGAACCTAGCCCACGGGAAACCACCAATCCGTCTCCATTTTTTTTTTCCACTCAGTGATACACCCACTGAGAACAAGCCTGGTTGTTACAACAAAGTATACCAATCACAGAAACAGAAAAACAAGAGCGTACATCTGTATCTTCTGATGTCAGCAAAAGTGCAAAATGCTTTAGGTAAAAATATGGAGAAAAATATTTTCTTGGTTGATAGAGGTTCTTTGTGAGAGAAAAACAAATTACCTGTAAAGGACCAACAGTCCCATTATTAAATCGACCACTGATTTGCTGTGCTGGACTCACTGTTAATCTGTCTATATAAAACAGGTCTCTAAAAGTGGAATTTCTCACTGCCACATGGGTTTTGTTTGTTTTCTGACATTTACCACCATTTTCTTCCCATCTATTTATTCTAAAGTGAAGAAGTCCACAAACAGCCAAAGATATGTGGGTAAGCAAGTATACCATGATTTCAATATAAGCCACCTAATCAATAATTCACTCACAGTGACTTAATTACCATGCACATAAGATTAAAAAGCTGAGATGACCTTGTATCAATGAACCTCTTGTTTGATTAAATCTTCAGCTAATATGATGGTTTTACCACATAGTCCAATAATGTCCAAAATAGAATTTTAAATGGTCACATAAACATTGTTAATTTACATCTGGATCCTTATATGTGGTCCTTGAACAGTTTGCATGTTTTCTGTATTTTGCACATCTGTTATTTATGCATCATTTGCTGTTCATCAACCTGAACGCACCTTAAACATCTGTGGCTGCTGCTGTCTCTATCTGCTGCAGCTCTGGAAGAATTCAGGTCTCTGAGGATGTTTGCTGAATGCAGGATTTAATCTGCTTCTTATTCTTCTGTGATGTCATCCTGTAAACAAAAGAGGCTCCAGTTCTATGTGACGATCTATTTCTTCCCTTAGTTCCTCCTTGATGATTCTTCTTCTCTGACCTTCTCACTTCGAGACACACTGTAGTCCACTGGATCACAGTCTGAACATGGTAATCTTAGTTATTGTTTTCATGAAAGCAGAAATTACATGTCCGAGTTGATTTAAGACATGCTGTGCCTTCTTGCTGGTAAATGAATTCACTGCCAAGTTAGAAATGCTGAACGTAAAAAAGAGGTTCAAAAAGAGCCAATTGATAAAAAAAAAATATAAAAATCTGGTGGAACTTAATCCAGAACCAGATGTTTTGAAGATCAATTGCAAATTTGAATGCACGTGAAGATGGGTAAAGATATGAAGCTGAGATATGTTCATTTGTATGACCAAGCATATTTGTATTAATTATTATATTAATAAAAACATGCTAATAATAATTATTAATGCAAGTCTATTTCTTCTATGTATTTTAAATGTTCTTATTATGCATTTGTAAGAATTTTGTTTGTTTTCCTTTCATTCCCCTCAACAAATGAGTAAATCTTTTACAGTGAAATAATCACAAATAAAGTCTAAATATTTCATTAATGTTAGAATGACGGTTACATTGAAACAGATTTACTTTTCAGCCAGCTGGAGGCTGTCAGTTTTCTTCTTTCAAAAAGGATTGTAGTCTTTTTTACAATCTGTGAACCCGCGGAGTTGTTGAGTCTGCGCGAGCTAACGAGCATGAGACACCTTAACACCCCGCCTCCCACTACACCACCCCCCGCTGTCACATGGAACAATGCTAGCAGCCCTGGTTTTGGCATTGCTGCGGTGTTTTGTAAAGATCCTAAGCCAGCTACAGGTGTATTAGAAAAAAAATCGCTGGCTCTAAAATTATCTCAAGCTTTTTTTCAATTCAACTCAATAATGAAGTTAATTGTGTTTATCTACTGCGTATGACTGGTCCTCACTCATCTAGACTCTTCGGGTGCTGAGCTGTAGCTGTCAACAGCCACAAAACGATAGTGAGAAAGTCACTCTTGTGCCTAGAACATGGGCTGCAGTGACCAAATGTGACCACAGGATGTCAGTCTTCATTTCTAAATGATAAATGACCTGCACTTGTATAGCGCCTTTTAGCGTCGGAGGACTCCATAGTGATTTACACTAGAGTGTATCCAACACCCATTCACACACCGGTGGTGATGAGCTACACTGTAGCCACAGCTGCCCTTGGTCATACTGACAGAGGTGAGGCTGATTAGCACACTGCACCACCAGCCCCTCTGACCATCACCAGCAGGCAAGGTGGGTGAAGTGTCTTGACCAAGGACACAAGAGCAGTATTTTCTAAGGTAGTCAGTATCAATTCTCCAACCCCCTGATTAGTGGACAGCCTGCTCTACCTCCTGAGTTACTGCTGCCGTGCAAAAACAAACTTTAAGGCTTTGTTTTTTTATAAAAATCCACCATCCCAAAAAATAACCTCCACACATTTTTAGAAAAAACTCCATCCACACGTAAGTGCAAAAGTGCATTGTTAAGCACATTCATAAGCATGCCAGGCCTGTAAGCGACAGTGGTTCCTCCGAATCCTATCAATTTTGTCTTCCTGCTCAAAACATGAAACATGGTGCCTAGCTTGTTTGTTTGGACCATCACTAGTGTGGACCAATAACGAGGTAGAATTGCACTTAACCCTCCCACTGTGTTTAGGGGTGACCCCGCGAGGAAAGTTGACCATTGAGCAGGATTGATTGTTTATCCTTTGAGGTCCATGGGGCAGGGGTTAGGTGGTGCTCACTCCTCACCCCTGCCACATGGACCCAAATGGTCAACTTTCCTCGTGCGGGTCACACCCATTAAGACAGTGGGAGGGTTAAATATAGTTTTATGACTAGTTTAGCTGCTAGTTAAATGTAGTTTGATAACGCAAGCACAGTTCTGAGGGCATCCTTGTTGTTGTGTAAATGCAGGCCGTTAGCATTTTTGTCGCAGACAGCGTCCACACAAAAACGCTTAAAACGGAAAAAGGCAAATCCTCACTTTGGCCGGAGTTTTTAAAAAGATCCTTTTTTGTTGTGTAAATCTGCGTTTTCGTGTGGATGACAGGCAGAGTGGTGTAGAAATATCTTTGTTTTCGGAGATAGTAGTGATGCGACATTCACAAATGAATCAAATCTTTTGAACGGGTGGTCAAAATGAATGATGAGAGCTGAGCCCCTGTAGAGAGCTGTTCACCTTGGCTTAATGACCCCCTGCGGAAGTCGTCATAGCGCAGCCGCTCAACCCCCACCCACCACTGTGGCAGACGTCAGTGGAACGCTACCCACACTCCGTGCTCCCTCACGGATACTGGAGGAACACGTTGCTTCCAAACCAACACCACCACCCCCCCCCACCCACTTTGCTTCGTTCGGAGCCAGTCTTTTGAATGGTTGTTTCAGGTAAATGACCGACTAATGAACGGCTCAAATCCCATCACCAGGCGATACCCAGCTACAGGTGAACAGGGCCTAAATCTACACAGAACAACAAATTTCAAAACAAAACCTCCATCAATGGACAAAATAACATTTTTGATGACTCCTGATTTAAAGCAACAAACTCAAACCAAATCATTCCTGACTAATCTGGTTTCCAAATGGGGTGCTTGGTTTACAGCACTGTTCATTTGTATTACCTCCAGCAGACCACTTTGCTTTGCAGTCATTTAAACTGAAACAGCCTTTCAGGCTGATTGGATGTTCTACTGAACTTGAATACTAAATGTCTCACCTTACATAAACCTAAAGCCTGTCACACCTGTCATGTCTGATAGGCACAAAGGGCTTCACACAGACAAAGAAAATGAAAACAGTTGACATTTGAAAACAATTAGAATAAATATGACCTGAGGTGAATGCAAAACACACGGGGCAGACACCTTTTACACAAATCCTTCAAATAAATGACATGTTTAAACAAAGTTGATATTTTTATAGCAAAAGCTCGAACCTGTACTGGAATAGGAAGACGAGAAGGAGATCCTTATCTCTAAATACGGCCACCAACCAGGTGAAGTCAAAGAGATAAAGGGAGGAAATTGCAAGTGAGGAATAAGAATAAGAATTTATTCTAAAAGTAGAGACACAGTGGAGGTGGGAGGGATGTTAATGAAGGTGGAGTAACTGGACAGAAGAATGAGGATATGAACAATCGGAGGAGTTGGATGAGAGAATTTAGGGAGATGAGGATCAGAGAGGAGGAGCAGGAGTAATGAGAAAAGAAAAAAACAGGAGGAAGAAAGAAGACATGAAGGATGGAACAGTTATAGAGAGTAAGAAAGGGATGTTGTTAGAAATAGGTGCAGACAGAAGAGATGATGACCGGAAATGATGATGAGGAAGAGAAGCAAGGAGAGGAAGAAGACGCTGAGTAGGGCTCTATCCCCCAAATCCCCAAAATAAGTGCAAGGATTTAAATCATAACACAGAGAAAACGCCATCTGCAGAACTTGTAGGAAAAATTTTTACTTATTTTGTACCTCATGAGCATTTCCATTTAACCCAGACATGAAGGGCAGAGAAAGCGTTTCCTGTTTTCTGAGAGTTAATGGGTCACCGGAGTCAGCTGCAATGAGAATAATTTTGTTTTGCTACAAATTGAATTGTTTTGTTTTCACAGCTGTGTGGTGTGAGGCAGCAGCACCATGTGAGAGCAGAGAGCAGACTCAAAGATGAAAGACAAAACATGACTGAAACAATCAAATGAAGAGGAAAATTGTATTAGCAGACACTGGGGGGAGGGGGGGGGGATACCGTGTTCTAGATCGGATCTAGAGAAATACAATCTAAAAAGCTTCATTGTCTTTTGCAAGTCGTATTGTTGTTTTTCAACCTCATAGCATTTTAAATATGTGCTTTTCATGAATGCATGTTCATGCAAATAGGAAGATTGGTAATAATTACGTAGTGAGAAAAGAAAATGCCGTGAATGTATGATACGTCCCTGTAGCTGCAAGCACTTTTTCAGTAATTATTGGTGAAATTGGCCAAATGTAAAGATTTTCAGTGCACACATTAGCATGGCGTTAATCTAATCAAGCTGTTAGAATTCAAGGGACATCAAAACCGCAATGAGCTGAAATTCTGGAAAACATCAATTAAACTGAAATTACATAAAAAATTGAAAATAAAATATTAAGAGCATCAAATATAAATGTTATTGTTACAGTCTATTTTCATCAGAACATTTCAAAGAACCAAATTAATAAAATGCAAATGAAATTGGAACCGTATTTATACAAATAACAGTTTGTTGTTTTATGTCAAAGGTCACTCATTTACTGCCGGCTCCCATCAGCCATGTCACATTGTTGACCTCTAACGAGCAATAAAGGTTTTCAAACAAAGTGGCGTTATGTCCTGACATTGAATCTCGTGGGTAGCATCAGAAAATTAGCTTTTTATGGTTTGTTTTATGCAAAACATTTTTGTGTTATCCCAGAAACACTTCAGTTATTGTTGGCATTAGAAATGTCTAATTATTGCGGTCTGTTTTTTGCTGCACAGTTATTAAATTGGTGTGATCTTTGTGTTTGCGGTGCAGTTACTTTTTAACAGTTATTTACAGGAATTCGCTAAAGCTGCTTAAGCTGTGGGACTCTCTCAGTGACTCTGATATATCCACGGATGTTCCCATAAACACAGATTATGTCTGTTTGCAAATATATTTAAAACCTTCCAAACTTCTGGCTCCAAATCTGTTGGAACCTTTGAAGAAAGGATTGACTACGAAAAGATCAACTGAGTTCTTGTTTTTCCCTCTCATCTCACACTTTAATTATTAACAGTTGACACTTCATCACATGTTAATTTCAACTTCCCTTTCGGCTGATGCTTTGACTCAACAGAATCCTCCATGGTGGCGTGTTTGTGTAGCTGTGAATATGAAATAGTCTTACAGTTGTAAATAAAGAGCATCAACTGTCGACTCAGCAGATGTGGGAAATTTTATTCATCCTTTGTTTGCATGTGTGAGTGTACACAATACCCCCATGGACGCAGTAAGTTGTAAATAATGTTAGGAGCTTTAAGCAAACTAATCTCCTTCTAGTTAGTCTCCTTTTAATTATCGGCTACATAAAATAAATCATAAAGCTCTAAATCAATGCTTTTTTATAGTATCTGAAACACGGTTTAGTTGAGTTTCAGCCCAAGAGGCTGACAGAGGACCTCATGAGGTGGACCAACACGTGTGAGTAGCGGAGAGCAGACTGACGCTGAAGTGAATTATGAACTGCTGGGAAGTAAACAAAAAAAGAGGAGCGGCAGGTGAGAACTGGACTGAAGGTCACTTTGCTGTTTCTTCTTTTGCCCCAGGTGCTGCAGAGTTAATGTATGAGGAGGGATTTTTTAAGCCTGATGACATGATTGCAAAGAGAAAACTGTTGCTATTTTGTCATCAGCTGTCGACGGATTTGTTGAGGGGATCAATCAAACAGAAAAAAGAGAATCTTCTTAAGGGATTTTTGAGGTGTTGCTGTGGAAACGTTTTGAACCACAGAAATAACCGTGGAAATGAAAATAGCATTAGACCATAAATTGTGTACACATATATTTACTAAACACCAGACCAGAACAAGTCTGGAAAAACAAGTTAAGTGTCTAAATGGGTCACCCCCCTCATTACAACATTAGAATATACATTAAATAACTTAAGATTTTAGTTTTATTTAGCTGTTTGTCAAGTTAATTTACATATGAAAGTGCATGGCAGCAGAGTTGAGTGCTGAACAAAGCAGTCAATGCACACAAGAGGCAAATCCGTTACATACATAACAGGTTTAAAAACCACAAATATCAGATATAAAGCATTCAATACGCATAAAAAAACACAAACTCAACCCCAGAATTCCATCCAAGACATTGATAAAAGATGGTATGTAAACTCCAAAAGCTATAGGTTTTGAAAGTGTGTGCTGAATGTTTGTGCTCAAGTATTAAATATTCTACTATGTTATTTGTTTAAAGTGAGTTTCAGCCACACATCCACTGCACTCAGCATGTGTCTGTGAAAGCACCACTTGACAGACCCTTAAAAACCAAATGTTGTCTTTTTTTATTTGTTATTTGTTGAGATGCTTGGTCTGCCTATGGTTTATAAAATAATGTTTGATCGACTGTTAATGAGGTTAGAGCTGCAGTCATGTCTATTCAGACCATGATCTGGGCTTAGACCCTCATCTAAAGTAAATAAATGGTCTTAAAGACAGTGATTCTGGCAAATGTTACTTTGTAAACTGCTGTTGTCAGTTAAGCATTATGTGGCCATTTCTGTTGAATATTATGAACTACCTGGCAGTACTGTCCACTGGATACACGAAGGTGGTAGGCAACATTTTGCTGCAGGCCTTTGTACTGGTAAAAACAAATGTGTAACTAACCTTAAAATAAGACTCTGGCCGTGTCTTTTATTGATTTTCTGTCTATTTAACTACTTTGAAATGTAGGAGACTAGAGCTATTTTAAGACTGGAACAATAAAAACTGAACTTGGCTGTGCTAGCTGTTAGCTTATCTGTTCTGCAGGATGGGAACTCTGTTTCTCTAAACAGAGGCCAGTCAGGAAGTAAAGATGGTAAATGTTTGATTTTCCAACAGATACACTCTTAAAAGGCCACAAAAGCCCCTCAAAGTTTAGGTTGTTTGCTAGCTTCACTTAGTTCATTTGTGTATTTTTGGTGGCACAGAATATTCTGTGCAGTGTACATGGGATGGCTTAGCAGGCTTGGCCACTTGTTTGTACACAGAATACTGACATTACATGAACTATTTTACTTGTTCGCACTCACTACCAAGCTGTAAGAGGCATGGTTTTAACACAAGAGGAGCCTCTAATGTTACTTTTCTTTAACTCTCCATTTGCCAAGAACAGGAATATACAGTGCTATTTCGTTCTGGGATATGTTGGCTTCATAACTAATTCAAATGAATAATCCTGGTAGTTTTTAAAGGTGTGGAACACAGAAAAAAATATTTTGTTATGATAATTTGAGATAATAATTGATAACTCTTAATTTTTCATGCAGGCAGAACATGAAAATTGTCACCTACACCTTTCTCCTGCATTAACTTCTGATAGATTAGAAAATCCTGACAGATCCACATCACACTGTCACTTAGCATTCAATGACTCAACCATCTTGACTCATAACGGGGAAGGCTGTGGAGACTAATAAACTAATGTAGGTCTTCAAAAGCGGTCCCTTCAGGAATATAGTCTTCAAATACAGAAGTGGTCTATGAGATGAGCTCAAATCTAATTCAGACAAAGAAACAACTAAAAACTATGAAGTTAACACAAAGAAGGAGAGGAAACTTAATGGAAAGAGACTTAAAGGTGATAGCATTTATAACAGTTTGATTTACATGGTCAGCAGCTGTGAAAAAAACTGCATTTGGACTCACTGGTATATAAGTGGCTTCACCCACTCCACTCTGTTGGTCAGCTGTGGAAAGTGGTGTAAAGGTCAAGGTCAGGCTGCTGCTGGAGTGAATGTCTGAACGAGCTTGAGCAGAGACGACAAACTCACCACACACAATGAATTAACACACACAAATTAAATCACACACTACTTTTCCTGCAGCTTTTCACCAGACTGACCAACCAAGTAATGAAATTTCCTAGTTACATGTGAGTGATCGCGGCTACCTTGAAAAAAATACTTCTATAAATCAGAATGGTCGTCACTCATTCTGTGCCATCCTTTAAGGATGAGAGTACGAAAGTAATTCCCACTTAAGTCATGATTCCTCTGAAGTGTAAATACTACACAGAAGAAAAAGTAGAAGTTTATCTTTAAATTAAAATGGGAATCAATAATCTCACCTAATAACTGACACTCTGGTATTTAAGTGAACTTTAATTAATCTATGTCCATTACCAGTCCTGCAGGAAAATAGCATCTTTCTAGGCAGTAATTTGAGTTGTTTACAATGTTTTGGATCGTTCTACAATCAGAGTGGTTCTATTAAAAAGTTCTCTGACATTGTGGATCTGTGGCTGGATACTACACCAAGCAGGCTGCCTTCTCTGTTTATTTAAAGTTTAATATTGATCTATATAGATAATTATTGAAAGATACTTTAAAATGTAAAGAAAATATATTTCACGTGCAGCCCTGATCATTTTGTTTTCGGTATTTTTATTTTTTCTCTGCCTCTTCTCGCTGAGACATCTTGCTGCCTCATGCTCTGTTTTGGCTTGGGGGTGGGGGGGTCTAGCCCGAGTCTGTGGTTTTGATTGGTTTGAAGTAAGTAATGAGTCCAGTATGCTGCTACCTGATAGGTTATAATGAAAAAAGGAAACTTTATTATCAAAGTTTTATCGACCCATTTTATTCTATCGCACCACATGTCCATCAATAGATAAATAGAATTATTGAAATATAGTCCAGCCCTATTCCACGTGTACTTCTTCCTGCAACACATTCTCACACCCTAAGCGTCGGAAACAAACGCTTGGTCAGCCACCCTCCACGTCAGACCCCAGACGCCAAAAGTGCCCTTTTTCGTTACTTATGTGCAAAAAGGGTTTTTTCCCTTTTGTAACTGCAGATCCCAATGCAGCGTAAAACTGACGTTATTAGATATCCGCTGATGCGGCACCGAACCAGCTCATTTAACCGCACCTAAACCTTAACGTTTCACTATTTATAACCTTCCCCCTCCCTCATCCTAACCTTAACCCTCTTGCTACCTAAAACGTTACTCTCACTGTGATCAAGCGTTTGTTTCCCATGCATTCTGACTCTGACAGTCAGAGTCTGACTGTCAATTTTCGTATTTGCCGCCCAAGGGGAACGTTAGAACATACCATCTGGCGAGGGGGAGGTTACAAATACCCTCTACTTTTAACCTCCACCGTGGTAGTTGAAACCTCCCCCTCGCGTTGGCTCGGTCCAAACTCGACCAATGACGAGGCGGCTCCCGCCGTTCACTTCATAGAGCCGGCTTTTAGAGCGATCGACACATCACTAACGTGTTCGCTAGCAAGATGGTTAAGGTTAGGATAGGGGTGAGGGGAAGGTTAAATAAGAGGATATGGTTAAATAAGAGGTTAAGGTGAGGTACAATGAGCTTGTTTGGTGCCCTGGCTGCGGACATCCCATTGCGTCAGTGTAAAGGTTGGTTTATGCTTGACGCGTCTGCGAGGCCCGCACGGCTCCGCGTGGAAAAGTAGCATCATTTTGCGTCATTTTAACAACCACTCCCCTCCACAGCGTCTCCGCATGGCTCAAAATTTCCGCAACGCGGACCTCGGAAAATTTCTAACCACGCGGATGGTCGGACGTGGAAAAACATGGCGGACCGGCAAGAACTAGTATGGCAGAGGTTCGTAAATACAGACATTTGTATGATTCAGCTCTCAAAGATCACCGTGATCAACATGTTGTAAATAATTCTTGGATAGATATAGCTCGCACTGTCGGAAAAGATGAGAACGCTGTTAAAAATGCTGAAATGCCATGTTGTAAACAGTCATTTTTACTTCTACTATGGTGTAGTGTTGGATGCATGCTGTAGAGCTACATGCTGCCCCGTTCAGTTTGGGAGAATATTGGCTCACCGCAGAGATGAGCCGCATGAACCATAAAAGCTGCAAGTTGTGAAGCGCGCTCCGTCTGCGAGCCGCATCACCGCGCGGAAAGTGAATGCGTCAAGCATAAACCAAGCTTAACACTGCATTGGGATGCAACGGTAGCGGACATCCCATCACGTCAGTTTTACGCTGCATTGGGATCTGCAGTCAAATAAGGGAAAAACCCCTTTGCGCACATAAGTAACGAAAAAGGGCACTTTTGGCGTCAGGGGTCTGACGTGGAGGGTGGCTGACCAAGCGTTTGTTTTTGACCCGCTGGGAGTGAGAACGTGTTGCTTCCTGCAACAGTCAGCATAAAAATGAATTAAACATTTTGATTTACAGTATTTACTTTTATCACAGTCCTATTTATATTTACACTAATGACTGGAGCAGATTCTTCACTATCATTTTTCCTCCTGTGGTTTGGTCTGGCAGCTTTCCTTTTTTTAAACCTTAAAAACAACCACATGTGGTTATTTCCAGTAAATGAAGCTTGATGTTTGTGGATTATTCAGACGATTGATGTGGACAGCCTTACATTTTCTGTCAAGGCTGATTTCAATATGTCCTTAAAGCTCAAACAGCCCTATCGATCATGCTGCCATGAAATTTAGATTGGACATTAGTGTTTTAAGAACAACTCTGTCTAGATGGTGCTATTTTACTGAAGTCTAAATGTTTTGTTTATGTATTTTTTTAGATGATATTAAAAAATGATAATAATAAAGAACTAAGTTCTTGCAGTTTTGTTAACATTGGCTGTCACCACCACTTGAGTAGAGCACATTTTATCCTTATGCCCTGAATTTAACAGAAAAAAAAGAAAAACTACAATGTAAGGTTGTGTTTCAATAACATTGTTGGATATTGCTATCTTATATTATTAATACTTTAATATGTTTACTTTTACTTAAAAAATATCACTCTCATTGCCCAAGTTGAAGTTTAAAGTGCTAAAAAGCAGAACAAAAATCAAGGAAGTACTTGAATCTGCTCAGAAAACAGAATTAACCCTGAGGTTGCTGCACATCCAGCATATTTTTGCACATCTGCACTTTGTTCAAACTATCCAAACCTTTTATTATAAATGAGCACTCAGAGAAATGACGATGTTCTACATTTAGGAAGTAATGAAATGTTCAAAAAGTTTAATTGATTAGTACAAATGATTGTGTCTAATGTTTTATGTGAATGTTGCAAATAGTTTAATTAATTAAGCATTCTGGGAGCATGTCAACTACTTCTTAAGTCACAAAAGGTCATTTTAAAGTTAAAGTCCCAGTAGTTGTCACACACACAGGTGTGTGTGCGAAATTTGTTCTCCGCATTTGACCCATCCCCTGGGGGAGCGTTGAGCTGCAGACACAGCCGCGTTCGGGAACTATTTGGTGGTTTAACCCCCCAATCCAACCCCTTAATGCTGAGTGTCAAGCATTTTAATAGTGTTGTGACTTGAAATATTTAGAAAACCCTTAGAAAAATAACAGAACATGTGCAGAAATAAATTCTTGCACAGATACATTATGAACAGGATTTACATAAAAAAAAGTCTTCATTAAATTATTAAAACATCAAAGTTTTAGTCATGAAGGCATTTTTTCAAGGTCTACCTGAACATCAACCAGTTTAATAAATCAACAGGTATGATTTTGTGCAAGGATCAGCTGTTTGTGTTTGGTTGTCATTAATGTGTGAAATGTATTAAAAAGCAAAAGTATTCTGAAATGTGTTTACATACATACATAATAGGAAAAAATGTATGCTCACTGATAAAACTGAATTTATTTGTTTGCCTCAGAGAATAAAGGTGTAGACTTTGAAACATCCAATACCCTGAAGCTATCGGAGGTCAGCCTGACCGCTGCGTGGCATATAAAGTTCAACAATTCAGAGGTATTTTTCAATGAAAGCACAGAAGCAGCCAACCTGCACAATGAGTAGAACACCCACTTAAATAACACACTGTACTTAACCAGCGGCATGATGCTAGATCACGGCCTTATTCTCTGATGGACGATCGCAGAACCAAACACTAAAAAAATCATTAAAATGTTACTTTAAGTGGGATATATGTAGTTAAAACATATATCCACCAAATTTACAGTTCAGACTTGGGGATTGTTTACAGTGTTTGTAGCATTAGGCGGCAGCTCTCTGTGATATACGAAGGCATTAATGCTGCCCAGTTCCTGCAGCTTATTGCCTGTTTGTCATCTTGAGTGGAGTTTTCTTTGGGTTCACAGGCATTTGTTGTGTGAACCCCCACAGCGGTTTGGTGCCACTCAGACATTTTTATTACCTCTCTTTGCTTTTAGGTGTTGGTGAGTTTTACGCTGATAACTACATGTAAAAATGTTGTTGCAGAATGCTTTCAAATAAAGAATACTAACAATAAATATTAAGTCTCTCAGTCACTCTTTTTTTTCAATACGTGTTATGGCGTCTAGTGTGAATGAATACCTTTTAAATCATTTTCTGCTGAAAAAAATCTCTAGTGCTCCTGTTTCAGGAAGCAGAAGTCAGCTAGAGGTAGAGGGAGGCAGATATCGGCAGGATTTTGAGTTACTTACATCACCATTCATGACATTCGTACATCTCACCTCTGATTGGCTAACAGAAAAGTTGCTCTCCAAAGTTGATGTTTTATCTCCACAGATAACACAAGCCTGAAGGAGTTCTGCCATGCTGTGGAGTTGCTAATGCTAATGGTTAGCTTTCATAGCCTTGACATGCTTTGCTCTCTCCTGGCTGCAAAAATCAACACAGTCTTCCCCGGTCGTGAGCCAAGATGGGTAAGTCCATGAATGCTAATTTTCAGTGTGACATAGATCTGTGTGGTTTTTTCTGACCCGAGCGTTGTCCTGTCCATTTTCTATTGGTGGCTAATGCAGGAAAAAAGAGTAGATGTCATGACTCCCAGGCTGGCACCCTCCTCTGCCTCTGCTGCCTCCTCAGTCAAGCCCTCAGCCACTTAACTCATTCACTGCCAATGACGGCTAAAGCCGTCATTTGTATTTTTTTTTTACTGTGTGGGCATCGGAACGAGCCCCCGCACCGTGAGAACAAACATCTCAGCTCTAAAGCCGATCGTCATCCACATACGTCACACGTCACGTGATCAGGAAGCAGAAAATCCATGTGTTAGGAGATCGTTTTGTGCCGCTGCTGTAAAAAAAAGTGAGGTGCGAACCGGAAAAGCTTCTGCCGATCACAATTCAACAACGGATTATGAAAGAACGGATAACGCTCAAAACGCATAGATTCTTCCTGATGTAAGAGGTGAGTCTCCGCTTTGTTTTGGTTGTTTTGGCGTCGGCATCATACTAGTGCACAACATTCTGTGACTCTTAAAAATCAGTAAAAATGGTGAGAAACACTGGCAGTGAAGGGCTTTAGCGATCAGGAAACGGCTGGCAGCGAATGAGTTAATGACCATCACCTGCACCCTTTCATCAGCTCATCTCACTCACCTGCTCCCCCTGCTATATATCCACCTGCCAGCCACCAGTCCCCTGCCAGATTATTGAACGCTCCTTGCCAGTAGATCTTCCAGTCTTTCACCTTGCCTGATCACAGCCTCCGGACCTCGTTTTCACACCTGACCCCTGCCTAGGACTCTGCCTGCCATCACGACCCTCGCCTGTCTTTGACCTCTTCCCTAGCCTGCTCCATTTACCTGCTTCGCTTCATTCTGGTTTTTGACCCACGCCTTCTCTCCGACTCTGTCTCCTGCCTCGCCCTCCTCGGGTAACGCCACATCTAATAAAGACTTTTAAAGGTGCTTTACAGTGTTTGGTGTCATCACGGGTCCTTCTAGTTCAGTTCATGACAGAAGACGATTTTTATGTTCTCCATGCATGAGAAACTCACAGTGACCGATTGTATTAGAAAAATTATATGTGAAAAAACATTTCTCCATGAACTTGCTCTTAAACAATAAAATAAAATTTTTATAATTTTTCATTTAAGAGCAAGTTCACAGAGAAATCATTTTTACACAATTTTAGAAATAAAAAATTAAATTAAATTAAATTAAAAAATTCAGAGCAAGTTAACTGAGAAATAATTTTTATTTTACGCATAATTTTTTGAATAAAGTAAAATACAATACAATCGAAATGAATATGTGTTTATTTTGTTGCCACAGCTTGGCTCTAGGTTTTGCAGCAGGGATCACATCTCATGTTGTTGTTGACAAGCTGAGGGGCCCTTTGTGAGGGTCAGTGGGGTGACTGGAGGCCTAACATTTAAAGACACTAAACTGTAGTAATGTTAGATTAGGGTGGTGATGAAATCCAACTTGAAGTACTTTGTTGGCATTTGAGCAATGTTGACTTCTTCTTCTAAAGCCACCACAAACCGCACTGTAGAAACTTCAGTCATTCCTATTTTAAACAGTTGTCTCAACTTGTACCACACTGCTGCTGGGGTTCACGTTTTGACCAAGCTAGAGCACAATAAACGGCACCAAAATTCTGACATGATCCCTCGTGTCAAATTAGATTTTTCTGTTGGTGCATTTGCACTTTAGCCCAGTGTTGGACTGGAAAACCACCTGCCTCTTGCTCCCAGTGACTGCTGAAGATAGGCACCAGCTCTATTGGACCCTTACAGAAAAAAAAAAACACTTGAGAAGATAAAACATGTTTTGTATTTGCTTTTATTAGAAATTCTATTTATGAAACTCTAACTCCAAGAGAAAAGAGAGCATTTATTGTGTAACGGGCTGTTGAACTAATCATGAACAATGTTTGGTATTGCAGCAAAATTAAAATTGCTGTAGCATTTTTTAAAAGTCCCCAATTCTCCTTCACACAGAACAAAATCAGCCAGGTTCATAAAACATCTCCTGGTCTGACAGTTTGTCAAGTGCCACTTGGTGTTGATCCCCCGGTGTCTGTTGCAAAAGTTCACACGACAGACTGGACAACAGAGGCTATGTGGAACCAACACCGACTTGTTTTAGTCCCTAGAGCCTGAATTCTTGTAGTTGAACAATAAAATAAAGTTTGCATGAGAAGTTGAGTTGTCAAAAAGAAGAAAACCAGACCATTCGTTTGATTCAACAGCTACACAAACAGAATATCATTTAGAAGCAAAAAGTGATTTGATCGTATGTGCCTGCATGTGTTGAGGGGATTAAACTGCATCCTAATGAGCTCCTCCTTCCTGATGAGGACATTTTTGCTCATTAATAAGGCTGCATTTGCTCTCAGCACCAACTCCTGCTGAGGTCAGTGCATCATTGCATCAGTGCCAAAGAACACCTTGTGTGTGTGTCTAAGAAACACTGCTGCCTTTTACAGAATGGAGGTCACGATGCCCCGTGCATGACAAGACGCTGCTATTTCCTGCTCTCTTGGTTGTAAAATCTGATCCCCGTGCCTCCTCTAAGGTCAGTTCAAAACACGTCCTCAGGCTTTAACCCTCTGGGTCATTGTCCTCAGTTGTGATATTTTGACCAAAATATTATTTTAATTGAACTAGATTCAGACAACATTTGGATTTAGCACTTTTTTCATTCTTATAAAACTATATTTAGTCTCACTAGAGGTTAAAGTGTGTGTTTATTGTGTGCCAACATGAGGAGGCTTGATTCGGCCTATAATTTAAGAGCCAGTTACTCTATTTCTTTCTCTAGGGAGACCAAACAAATAGAAATAAGTGATTATTGTTTGTTTTTTAATGGTTCCTTGTAAATATAGTAAGTCTGGTATCACACTAAAGCGTATGAAAAAAAATTATTCAGTTATTTTGGCAAAAACACTGATTTTGTAAATGACAAAAAATTAAACATAATAAAATATGCCCGTTATCCGGACCGTTTTCAGGAATCTTCTGAGTACCTGCTCAGAGTACCAGGAGTGGCCCGGTAAAAGGCCTGGTGCAGTTGGTGGGCGGAAACGCCAGTGATTGGTTGCAACCCAGTCAGAAATGCCGTTAATGGGAAATAGAAAATGCATGCGGGGTGGAGAACTGGCATGTAGGACACCATGAGTTGATGGCGCGTTTTGCGTCAATCAAAGACATAACTCAAAACGCAGTGGTCGCAATGTGCTGGCTTTTTAGCACATTTCATACAGGGCCAAACTTTAAAGGAAGACACAAAATCTAAGAGGACTGGGCCTTCAGATGGCCCAGCCCATTTCCCCCTTGCTGTTTTTACCCTGAAGTTCTGGTAAAGGAAACACCCCTATTGAGAAATAGGCCAGGGGCTTGGCAAGGCATTCATTTCTATTAGAGAGACCACTGTAAATGTATTGATTAAACAAGTAATCCACACCTTTACCTATAGATCTGTTCATGAGAATGACTTGGTTTGGGTAATTGCCTTTATGGATTCTAATAAGTTGGATAACTCGACTTTAATGGTTTTAGATTTTATTTTTGATTGTTTTTATTGTGTGTTTTTGTTCAGCACTTTGGTCGGCTCTCATGCCGTGTTTAAATGTGCTATACAAATAAACTTGGTATGGTATGGTATAAAACGACTTTTCTTTTTCAGCTATTTGCTTGAAACATTTGTAATGCTATTTTCTTGGATTACAGGTTTCTGGTTGACATTTAGGAGGGACGAGTTTAAGTTGGACCTGTTGAGTCTGTCACAAACCAAAACCAAGTGACAATGTGTCATTTAGAGTCAAAACTAAATTCTATTGATAAAATCCCAGAAAAGAAAATGCTTGAACAGAGCATTCAAAAACCTGCAAATAACAAATGAGCAGACAGAATAAAATCAATGTTAGTAGAAAAGTGTCTCATAACTCTTAAACCTTTAATACCCGTTGATTGCATCACTACAACAACAATCCATCTTTAGAAAAGCACCCAGCTGGGATAAATTTAGCATAGGCCAGCCACATACATCAAAGGAACAGTAGTTGAGCTGAGACATTATTTGTGCAGTTTGCCAAACGCCACCAGGACCAACAGAAACACGTAATCTAATGTTCGGATTTCTCTCTCCCAGATCAGAATGGTTTCACTGAACATCAGCTGTGCTGAATAAATGACTGACAGACGTTGATGCTGCAGTTTCCCAGCAACAGGATTGCCACTTATGGCTGTGCATCTTATGCAAAAGCTGGAGTGTTTGCAGAGTTTTTATTTCCACAACGGTAATCAGGGCTCATCTCATTGTTTTTTGTTTTCATTTTCACACATTGAACTGGTTATAAGCAGGTTGTGGGTTTTTTAACTTTTATTTCACCAGAAGGGTGCCACTGAAATATAAATAAAAGATTATGTCACTTATTTAAAATAAAATGGATACTTTTTTAGGCAAACCTAGCGAGTAGAACAGATTTAACAAGGTGTCAGATTTTCTTGTGGGGCAAAATAGCTGAGGACTTGAGTGCCTGTCCCATAATTGGAGGGCTGTAGGGTTGCACTGTCTGTCATAAACGTTGGGTCGTTGGGCAAGGCACTTCGCCCGCCTGGCTTGCTGATGGTGGTCGGAGGGGCCGAGGGAGTGGCACCGATTCTGTGGTGGCCTTTTTGTCAGTGTGTGTCAGGGCAGCTGTGACTACAATGTTGCTCATCACCTGTGTGTGTGTGTGTGTGTGTGTGTGTGTGTGTGTGTGTGTGTGTGTGTGCACGTGCGTGCATATAAATACAGGCAGTTTACCATTTAGCATTTGTCTCAAATTTAGTAAAAGCATCAACGTTGCTGCTACTTTGTTGGCTGCACATCCAAGAAGTGCATCTCCTGTTCCACCCTATCCCAAAGGTTCTGGACTAGCTCAGAAGACTCAGTCTGCAGCAGCAGGCTGATCTGTTGTTGCAAGGCAGGTAGATTAATGTAGTTGACACTAATTTCTGACCCACCTAACCTCTCCTCGGACTCACTTCTAGATCCTGAAACAGCAGCGCAAGGGCTTCCCCCCCCCCACAGAGATGGTCTCACAGGTCATTAAGTTACTAGGCCACTACTAATGTGTTAAAAACAAGTGAGCTTGGTCTTTAAAATGAAATTGAGGTGAATAAAGTGTCTGACAGAGTTCTGGTCATTTTCACGTAGATGTATGTAGGTGGATTAACAAAGTTCTGAATGCATCTAAGGAACTTCTGACCTGATCTTAGATATGTCGTGTCGTTTCTATTCATTTTCAAGCTGTTAAAAAATTATATCCACCAGATAGCCTACAATGGTAACACTTTACAATAAGTGTCCATTTATTATTAAGCACATTATTAAGCATTAATAAACAGTCTATCCCTTTATCAAACTTCATTTTTTTTAACTACCAAGTGTCCTTGAGGCTACTGGGTGTTTAGTAATGCATTACTTAATATTAACATTAATACTAAGCAGTTGTTAATACTTTAATAGTTGAAATGCTTAATATTGCACTAAGTAACTTTATTACATGAACCTTATTGTAATGTGTTACCACATTTAACTCGCATGATGCAGACTTCATCTGTTGCGTTGTTGCAGTGTTTGAAGCTGAGGTATTTAGGTAAACGAAGACCACCAGTAGCTCTGCAGTAATCTGCGACGCTGGGAGTCTCCGTTTAGCCGCAGGACTCAACGCTTTGACCCCTGCTGGTCCCCTGAGTCCTCTGAAGAGCCGCATGTTGTGTCTTTGTATATAGATGCGCCCTCTACAGGCGGCCTGCCATCACTCCTCCTCCTCCTCCTGCTTTACTCCACTCACCGACTCCTCAGCTCCTCATTCACTAGAAGATGGCGGACTGCGCTCCACTGTTAGATGAGGAACTCTCGTCCTTTGTCTTCAATTACCTGACAGAAAACTCCGGCAGCCAGGTAAGAACCGGGCCTTGGAGGATGCACTGGACTGCGGGCTTTGGAGACCGGGGCGCGTCTCTGCACGTCGCGGTCCGAGGCACGCGCTGTGCCCGGCTGATGAGAGCCTCATTCGGCTTCTCAGCGGCATCTCTCCACGCACGGTGCGAGCCGGTGCCTCGGTCTACGTACGTGTGTGTGTGTGTGTGTGTGTGTGTGTGTGTGTGTGTGGGGGGGGGGGGGGGGGGGGGGGGGGGCGGCATTCACCATGTCTTGATGTCTGGCTTTCACGTGTCTTGGAGGAAATGTCATCAGCCATCGAGCTGACGGGATTTGTTGTGTGAAAATGACTAAATGTTCGGTTGTTTGTGCTGGAAGCGCTGCGCCGCCGGTGCGCCGCCGCTCTGAGATGATTAGTTGGTATGCAGAGGGGCGCTTTGGAAACTTTAGACGCATTCTTGAGGGAAGTTTGTATTTCTGTGCCGGAGACTCGAAACACGTGGTGCGCGCGTCTCACAACGCGTGGACGCAGCCAGGGGATTATTATGACTCGTGTAATGATGATATTAATCCATATTGCCCCCAGTCTTGATCTGGTTGGAAATTTGTGTTGGAAAATGTTTGTTCAGTGCGGATTTAGTTGCGGCTTGTGCGGGTTTTACGCATTTTTTCTCTTCACACCATTGACTCGGATGTTTATGCTGCTCTCCGGCACCACGGGCCGAAACGATCTCCATGATCCCCTCCGTAGTGCATAGCGCCCCAAAGTTGAGCAACACCCCATCCACGATGCATTCACTGTCCGGTCATTTTGAGACGATCTGGCACAAACCGAGGCTGACCAGACACAGGATGAGAGGCGGGGGTAGCTGCCTGCGTGGAAAGTTGGTTTTCATAATCGTTTTTGCGTAATGATTACAAAACGCTTCTTGATCGTGCAGTTGAGACATTGTTATGGACTGATGACGACAGGTTGTCTAGAGGGGGTGTTTAAAGGTGTGTGTGTGTGTGTGTGTGTGTGTGTGTGTGTGTGTGTGTGTGTGTGTGTGTGTGTGTGCTCTGAATATCAAATTATTGCCGCAGATCAGATGAAATTAATAAGGTACTCGCCTTAAAGACATTAACTTGAATACATGCTCTAAACTTCATCTCTCTCTTTTCCTTGTGTGTATGCACCCCCACCCCCACCCCCAGAGAGGGGGCCTGTCACAGAAAAACTTGCTGACATAAATCACGCTATTAATTTATTTATTCCCTTGCTGTGGATGCAGGGTCATCGCAGGATGTGATGATGCTCCGTTTGAGTGGGCGGTGGTGGTGGAGGGGATCTGTCTTAGCCGATTGGCAGCTCGAGCAGGTTAAATGAGTGTGTGGTGGGAGACTGTGTGCGCTATTTATAAGCTGCAGCAGTGACATGTGCTCTAGCGCGCACATACACGCGCGCGCTCATACACACACATAAAAACACCATATAACAGAGATATGGGCTACATTTAAGAGGGAAATTGAAGCCCATCATGTGGAATGAAATACACCGAAACCCTCATTTTTAAAGCTGGTTATAATAAAACACACCATTCACACCTATTTCTATCTGAATTTATGACATATAGTTTATACAATGTAATACAGTTAGGCGACGTGCTATTATTAATCCTGACTCCTTTCATTACTTTTAGTCAAAAATATGTTTTCAGTCCATCATTTATATGGATAAACAGATTTGTTTTACGACCCTTCACAGCCATTTTTTAGTCAAAACAACAGGAGCGCTGCTAAAACGATGTGGCACTAATACACGCAGGAATATGTTGCCTTTAGCAGAGATGTGTGCATAAAACAAAAATGTGATCAAGCCATGCAGATGCAGGTGGATGCAGAATGTAAATCTGCTCCGACAGAAACGTGCATACTGCTATGTTTGTTCTCACAGCTTTGCAGCTCTCTGCTCTGAGGCTTTTAAGGCGATGAGAAAGAGGAAGGATGAAGCGCAACTGGAGGAAGAAGCAGAATTAGAGTGTGCTCAACATCAAAGCAGAGTTCTTTCTTTATGTGTATTCTGATGGGGTAATCTGTTCTACCACTAACCCACTGATACGTTAATATTTACTCATGCTTATTAAGGCAGGCTTGTGGCTTGCTGTGTGTGTGTGTGTGTGTGAGATAGAGAGAGTGAGACACACTTGCCCCTGCTGGTTGGTTTGTAGTACTCTATCCTCGTGACTGGTGAAACAGAACTGGCCTGCTGCAGTCATGTGAGGTTGTAGTGGAGGGAGGGATGGATGGAGGCATTACTCTGACGTGGAGGGCTGGGCCCTCCTCTTCCTCCTCCTCCTCCCCCAACATGTGACTGCTTCCTCTGCTGTGGTTTCCACACCCGCTTCACTCTCACACATACACACAACTATCAAACTCTACACATTTTCTTCCTGTCTGTTCTGAGATTCTGGACCCATGCACCTTTGTTTTGCAGTATTATTCATTTATTTTTCATACTGAAGCAATAAAAGTTTAGCTAAAGCGTGTTTCCTAGATATTTCTCATTCAAACACTCAACTATTTACACAGGAAACGTTTGGAGCTTCTTAATTCTTCATTACCATAGTGAAGTTTGTACTATTTGCATCAAAGCTCTGTGTTTTGACAGTAAAAACAGAAGTAGGTCACTGTCTCGCAGATTTAGAGTAGCCTGAGGGTGGAAGTAATAGTTTCCCGTATTCACTGTAACTTTGGCGTTTGAAACATTTTTGTTGCTCAACGTTTTTCACCGTGTCTTCACAAGCTCGTGCAGTGTCTCGCTGATCTGCAGATGTTGCAGTCTGTCAGCTAACTTTATGAAAAGGAAGACAAGTATGTGGTTTGTGACATCATCAGTGTTGTTGGTTGTTCAACACAAATAGAAAACAAAGATCCTTTCTGTGAGGATGAAGTGAGGAGGCTTTCTGGTTTCGTAATTTGTACCATTGAGTTGGTTAAGATGTAGAATATTTTTTAGACAATATCATTTTGAAATCATTTGTGCAACAACTTTTCTTCACTTACTCAGTTTTACACATTTAGGTCAAAATTGAAAAGCTGCAGCAGGTCAGATATGTTAATAGTTGTTGAAAGGGAAGGATTTGACTGCAAAGGGTTTTCAGGGTTAATGAGTGCTGAAAACTCGTTTTCTAGCACATTTTTGCTAACTTCACTGATTGAGATGAAAGATTCTTTTTTACAAATTGTATAAACAGAAGTTTGATTGAAATTAAAAGTTAAAGTCCCACTAGTTGTCACAGCAACTGGTGAAATTTGTTCTCTGCATTTGACCCATCCCCTAAGACAGGGGTGAGCTGCAGACACAGGCGCGCTCGGGAACAATTTGGTGGTTTAACCCCCCCAGTCCAACCCCTTAATGCTAAGTGTTAAGCGAGGAGGCCTTGGTTCCTATTTTTTTTCAAAGTCTTTGGTATGACCTGACTGGGATTTGAACCCCGATCTCTCACCCCTACTGCACAGTGGTAGCATCAGCGGGGCGCAACGGCTCTGCTTCAAATAGAATTCAATATACTCTATGGAGTGATTCAAACCAGCTGTGGGTAATTTTCAGATGCGTTTCAGAAGCAGCACACCGCACCGCACCGCGCCGCGCCACTAAAGATAGGATCGGGTTCTATTTTTTTCACGAGCCGCTTCTGGGATGCATCAATTTCTGCAGTTAACATAGGGCTAGACAGGAAATCACACACAATTTTAGTGTAAAATCCCTGGTAATTTTCAAAATAAAAGAACTGGAGTGATGCAGTTCCCTATACATGAAGCTTATGTGTGAGCCAACGACTTATTTACTCCCAGCATCATTCCAGAAGTGCAGCGGTGTGTTTTCCGTGGCTTTAACCCTGGCAGTGGGGAGAAAAAACCACATCATATATGCCATCAAACAGCAATATCTAATGTGATTTCCTTCTTTTTGGTTTAATGGCAGATTGCATAAATGAACCATAACCTTTGAAGTCTCGAGGGATTTTGTGATCTTGCGAGTCGAGTGAGGAGCATGGTAGAGAAGCTGCTTCGCTGCTGAGACTATCGGTGTTCTGGAGTGCAGTGATTGTCGCGAGTTAACTGTTCCGCTGCCTTTCTGCACCGCTGATGCTTCCAGGGTGCAGTAGGGGTAAGTCCCAGGGCGGACAGTCATACCACTAGGCTACTGAGCTGGTGTAAAATTTTAGTTCACTAAACTTTCTGTGGCAACTGACTTTCTGAAAAACTTGATTTGTTTCGATGGCTGAAAGAATCAATTTGTGGTATTGCTTTGGCATAGCAAACATTTGACTTAAACATCAGATTTATGTTTTTAAAGAACAAATGTGGTCTAAACTGTCAGAAAAAATTACTAAAGCAGTTTTTGTCAATCAGCATGAATCAGAGTTCAGATGGCAATATGGCGTTGGACTACTTAAGGACCTGTAGCTTGGCATGGCTGCCTTCTCAAGTTTTGTGAGAAACCTCACAAAACCTGATAGTTACCTGATCTTCTTTGAACAACATTCCAAAAGTTTTTAGACCAGCAAGGCTGGATTGAACGACCCTAACCAGTTGATTCCTCACCCGACTCAAACAGCAAAGATTTGAATGCAAACTTGCTGGAATTTAATTGTTCAGGTTGTATTCTTTTGCTCCTGAAGTTTAAGCACTAAGCTGGAATCCAAGAATAAAAAGTCCTTTGTTTCCTGCTACACGATTACAGCCATGAGGTTGTCCCAGATTGCAGATGGCCTCACAGACCTCTTAGGTGGTAATCATTGACCGGGTGTCGAGGGTCGGTCTAGGTCCGCTCCGGGGATTGACTCTGGGAAGATCAGTCTGACTTAACGTCTCTCTCTACATCCTGCTATAACAGGACGCAACCAGCCACGGGACGCTTGCTGGTAAAATATTAGCCGTGGCCCATCGAGTCTGCTCAGAATTGAGCAATAATCAATCGTACACTGGGAACATGTGCTGTTTCCAGTGAGAAAAGTAACAGACGCCTTTTTAAACTTCACTTGTCTCCAACCTGTCCTTTGGAATGTCTACTTTGTTTTGTTAAGCTAGATTAGAAGATTTGTTCACATCTGGAGATCAAGTACAAACCCCGGCCCTCTTATGGAACTCGGGTTTTGTAGCAAAGTACAAAGTTTTTCTGTTCTACCTGGTTATGATTCCCAGAATCTTCCAAGTATTCATTAACTCCTAAAACGTGTCCTCTCTTGTATTTAAAGCACATCTAGCTGAAAAGCTCTTGTAATTTTACCAATTCAGAGTTTAATTCATACTTTGTTGTTAAGAAAACACATTCAGCTTTAAGAAGTCAGGTTTCTCTCCCAAAAGCAAAGCATTTACTGTTATTTCTTGTAATTAAACAAATGTTCCCATTCCTCAGTTAGACTTGACTCAGGTAGGAAATGAAGCGATTAAAGTGTTTAAAATGTTGAGTGCATCTTTAAAGCCCCGCAGACTGGCTAGAGAGTGGAAACCTTAATAATGATTATTGACATTTATGTTGCTGTGTGTTCTTTAATGTCTCAGTCAGAAACCTGGTACTGTAACCACGGCGCCTGGATGGATGCAAATGTGTTCATGAGCATCTTTCAGCTCCCATCCCCGACTTATCAGGTGATCCTATCCAATTTCAGATAGGAAGTCACACAGTCCCCTACTAACCGCATTGAGGTAGATAGCTGGACTCAGCCTGATAGTTTTATTCTGCAGGGGTGGATTCAGCTTTAGTCACCCTGCATAAAATTGTTACAGGTTTACTTTCAGCACAACTTTTATCTAAATTAAACAATTTTACATAAAAAAAACTATATTTATAAACAAGAAAAAACACAATAAAATCCTAAATAAAACTGGCATGAAGTGGTATATATATCGTTTGTATGACATGCTGCAGGATGACATCCTTACAGAAATCTACCCCAGAAAGACAACAGTGTGCATAAAGCTATATGCTTCGAATGAAATCATGACAAAATATGAATTTTCTAGCACAATTTTGTTGTTTACTTGCCATTTTGTTGATGTAAGCCAATAAGTATGATTCAAATGAGACAAGTGAAGGTTCTGGACATCCTGGTAGGTGAGCAGACAGGCAGGAGTATATATTTAAAAGATGCCCCCAGAAGAGATGGATACAGGTGTAATTGGCAGTGACTGGGATTTAGTCTGGACTCATGACAGCTCTCCAGGACTACTTGCTACTCTACCTGCAAGTCGAGGCTTTATTTTTTGTCTTTGCCACATTTTGTTTGGAGGATTTGTGTCTATCATCCTGTATTTCACCACCAATCCCATGCCATTGGCTTTCTCACTCTTCCTTCGTTTTCTGTGAATCGTGATGTGTGGTGCTGCAGTGCAATGTGTTCAGCCTGCAGCCCCACAGTGACTCACCTGTCCCTTCTGTCACTGTGCACGGCACGCTCTCATGTGCATCACTTAGATAAAATGACAAGTCAAGAAAATGCATTATACAGTGGAAACACATGAAATAGATGTGTATTCTATTGTAATTTTTGTTAGTGTTTAGATGTACAGCTAATCCCTGTATATGTGTGTGTTGGGAATATGGTTACTTCCTCTCTAATCCCTCTGAGGTTCATCAGGCATCCGGCAGAGACACTCGGGCTCTTTCTTGTGTCCAAGCCTAGCTCATAAAGCATGTGTGCATGCATCTTTCAGCGTGTCACGTGATGATGTTGCTAACAAACATGCTAGCAGAGTAGGTGAGGGGGTCTGTCAATAATTGATTACCTGGTGGTTCATCAGCTGCTCACCCAGACTTTCTTGGCATCACAACTAACTCTCATGCAGGCACACACTTGGCTTAAAAACAACTTCATTTTAGTCATGATTTTCTGTCAGCTGATACAATAAATATAAATCCCTTATATCTTGAAGAACACTTTTGTAGAAATTGTACTTTTTAGACCTTCTTGTTCATCTGGGATCCAGTCTTGTCATTATGGGTGGTATAGTTTGTCTAAAATGTGTTTTCTGTAGCCCTTAATGACAGTTTGTACTCTCATCACCGTTTTCATTCATTCAACTATAACCAAAGAGTCAGTCTGACAGATCATTCTTTTTTATTGGTCGTCAATGATTAAAAATGGATTGGTGATTACTTATTAATGGTCTAGAAATCTGTTAATCTAACTATTTATGTTTATGTTTCTGTATTTAGCAGACGCTTTTGTCCAAAGCGACTTACAAGTGATAATCGGCATGTTGCCCTTGAGGCTAACAACAACAATTACAACAACAACCAATTTCCAGTCAGTCTTAGCTGGCAGTGAGGCAGCATGATGAATCATGGAGAAGTGGGAACCTGGGGTGGACAGTAGAGAGGGGGACAGGTGCAGGGAGGGCACTAGTTTAGAAGATGCTCTCTGAAGAGCAGGGTCTTCAGGAGTTTCTTGAAAGTCAAAAAGGAAGCCCCTGTTCTTGTACTGCTTGGTATGTCATTCCACATCTGTGGAACGATGCATGAGAAGAGTCTGGATTGTCCTGAGCGTGGTGTAGGCACTGCTAGCCGACGATCCTGTGATGACCGGAGCGGCCGGGCCGAGACGTAAGCCCTTGCAAGAGGATTCAGGTAGATGGGAGCCGTACCATCACGGACTTTGTATGCTAGTGTTAGCAATTTGAATTTGATGTGTGCAGCTAGCGGTAGCCAGTGGAGCTCAATGGACAGAGGGGTGACGTGTGCTCTTTTTGGCTGATTGAAGACCAGACGCGCCGCTGCATTCTGGACCATTTGAAGAGGTCTCACAGTACAGGCTGGAAGACCAGTTAGAAGGACATTGCAGTAGTCGAGGCGGGAGATGACAGTAGATTGCACCAGGAGCTGGGTGGCATGTTGTGTTAGGTATGGTCTGATCTTTCGTATGTTATACAGCACAAAGCGGCATGAACGAGCAACAGAGGTAACATGATCTTTAAAGGTCAGGTGTTCATCAATCACAACACCCAGATTTCAAACTGCCTTTGAAGGAGCCAGAGATAGGAAGTCATTTTGGAATGAGATATTGTGCTGTATGGATGGTTTTGCTGGGATGACAAGTAGTTCAGTTTTAGAGAGGTTGAGTTGGAGATGGTGGGATTTCATCCATTTTGATATGTCAGAGAGACAGTTTGATATTCGTGCAGAGACAATGTGGTCGTCCGGTGGAAATGACAGATAGAGCTGGGTGTCATCAGTATAGCAGTGGTAGGAGAAGCCATGTGATCAAATGATCTCACCCAGTGAGGTGGTGTATATGGCAAAGATAAGAGGTCCTAGTACAGAGCCCTTGGGGACTCCTGTGGCAAGGTGGTGCACGGTAGAGGATTGTCCAAGCCAAGATACACTGAATGATTGTCCTGTAAGGTACAATTCAAACCAGGCATGTGCTTTCTCTGTGATGCCCATGCTAGAGAGTGTGCACAAAAGGAAGCCATGGTTGACAGTGTCAAATGCAGCCGATAAGTCAAGCAGGATAAGCACTGAGGATTTAGCAGTCGCTCTAGCTTCTTTTAAGGATTTCGTCACTGCTAACAGAGCAGTTTCAGTGGAGTGGCCCTTTTTGAACCCAGACTGGTAAGGGTTAAGCAGACAGTTTTGTGAGAGGTATTCTGTGATCTGCTTGAAAGCCACCCTTTCAATGTTTTTGGACAGAAAAGGGAGGAGAGAGATAGGTTGGTAGTTCTCCACATGATTCGGAGGAATAGATGTTTTTTTTTAGCAGCGGTTTAACCTGAGCATGCTTGAGAGAGGTGGGAAATGTACCAGATGTCAGTGAAGCATTGATCACATGTGTGACTGCTGCGGCTACTGTAGGAGCAATAGCTTGGAGCAGCTTAGTCAGAATGGGGTCAAGTGGGCATGTAGTAGGGCGGCTGCACGTGAGAAGCTTGTACACACAGTTCTCAGTGACAGGGGAAAAAGAGGAAAATGAAGCAGTAGGGCTTGAGTTGGTTGGACTAGAAGGAGTTTGTGGTAGCGAATGTTCAGGAGTGGTCAGTTGAGTAAACTGTTTGCTTGTAGCTGCCACTTTGTCAGTGAAGAATAAGGCAAAGGTGTCAGCTGATAGATTGTTGGTAGGAGGTGGACACGGAGGGTTGAGCAGAGTTTTGAATGTTGAAAATGGTTTGAGAGTCAGTAGAGCAGAGAATTTTGTCAGTGTAGAAAGCTTTCTTTGCGTCAGTGATGCTGGCATAGAATGAGGACAGTAATTCATGAAATTTCAATTGATCACCAGGATCTTTTGTTTTGCGCAATTTCCGTTCCGCAGCTCTAAGATTGGTGCGGAGAGACCGGAGGGTATCATTTAGCCAAGGGTGCGGCTGAGAGGATCTAGCAGGTCTAGTGGCTAAAGGGCACAAGTTATTAAGACAAGAGCAGAGTGTGGAGCAGAGTGACTCGGTGGCATCATTCACTTCATAAGCAGAGAATGTGCTGGGAGATGGAAGAGTGGAGGCAACAAGAGAGGAGAAGTGGTTGGGTATCAGGTTGCGGAGGTTGCGGCAGAATGAGACCATTGGGGAGGAAGCAGTGGACCTCCCTTGTAGAGTCGTGCTGAAATGGATGAAGTAATGATCGGAAAGATGTAGCGGTGTGACAGAGATTGTGTCTATAGGACAGTTTCTAGTGAAAATGAGGTCAAGTGCTTTTCCAGCTTTGTGAGTTGGAGGACTTTGTACTAGTTTTAAATCAAATGATGACATTAGTGACAGGAAGCCTGATGAGCTGGGACTGTCCAGGTGAATATTCATGTCTCCAAGGACCATTGTTGGACAGTCGTGCTCAGAAATGGAGGAGAGCAGGGTGTCGAGTTCATCAAGAAATTTAGTGACTTCCCATCAGAACAGCACATGACATGCACTGTTGTTTGCTGGAAAATGCGGAGACTCATTGCTGGAGTTAAAGTTGCTGCATGATTAAAGAGAAATGGAGATTGGACCCCTTCTGAGGCTTTCCTGAATTATGTTTATTGGATGTTATTTTTAAGAAGGTACATGAGGCTAGACAGGTGCAGAGATGCATCTGTGAGAGAGATACTGATTGTGTTAAAGCTTGAAAGCTGTTCTCAGAAGCTTTTATTCTATATTTATATATAAAGACATCACAGACGTTGCATATTTCAGTTCCACCAAAAACTGAACCTGTTTTCACGTAAAGGGAAGTGATGATGATTAGAAATTTTGTGTAGAAATATTTCAGTCACTTTGCATTTGTGAGTCAAACGTGATGTCCAAATCTAGGATTAGGGTTAACTCCAGGTTTTAGTTTACTTGTCCCATGTGTTTGAATGTGTTTGTCACAGGTTTTCATGCATTTCTGTGTTTTCGTCAGGCATACCCAGAGGGCATCAGCCTGATGCAACAAATCTCTCTGCTAATTAAAACATTGCTGAGTTGATTTCATTAAGTCTTTATGAACCGCGTTTTAATATGAAGGGGTGGGGTGATTATTGCTTAAGATCCAGACTCATTAAGTTCTTGTTCACATTTATGAAACATTGATTGTCACGCTGAGAGCAGGAGGGGGTTAGGACCCAGGATGCAGAATACCAGACGACATGAGGCAGGAGCGATTGAGAAAAAGTAAAAATCCTTTATTTAGGATGGTGAGTCAAAAAAACCAACGGACAGGAAGCCAAGCCAGGTATCAGGACACTACGTAAAAAATCAAAAAGCTCACTTAATGAGCAGGAATCTATGGTCACACAAGGGGAACAGAACAACGCTGACAAGGACAATGGACCGACAAACACTGAGGGACAAGGGAGGGTTTTTAAACACAGAGGGAAGCAATCAGGGGAACAGGTGACAGGTGTGAGGAGTGAGGTCTTGAGGGGAGACAGGTGCCATCAATAAACTAAATGGGGAAAGAACTAAGCAGAGAGGGAGATAAACCATAACCTATAAAACACTAAATAACTAAACCTAAAGACTAAGGGCAAAGGTAAACAACTAGTGACTAGAGGAGAGAGGAGGACTAATAAAGTGCTGAAGGAACACAAAAGGAGACTAATGCAAACCAATAGGAACTACAGGGGAGTGACCAGGAGGAAAAACGAGGGAAGACTAGAGAGAGCTGGGGAACACAAGGGGACACACGAGGGGAACGCAGAACATGACATTGATAGCATCTGTTTAATCCATCCTTCAAGATTTGTTTTTTCTAAACATGCAGTTTTGAACTCGGTGCCCCGTACAGAAGAACAGGACACAGTTGGACTCATGGGCCATGTTCACCTTTAGTCCAGTTTCCAAACAGGGATAAACAGAGCCAACAGCGGCTTACAAACCTGCATGGCTTAGGTCAAAGTACAGAGACCAACATGTGCCTGAGATTTTTTTTTCTTCTCTTAAGTTTTTACTCTGCAACTCTGTCCATATCGCACACAAAGGTCCCATTTAATCTGTGCTTTATTGGCTTGTCATTAATTTATTATGGGGCAGCAGGTTATTTGATGTGACAGTTCAGACACTAATCTGAGTCAATCGTTTCCGAGGAACTTGCAGTGGGATAAATGCTTAAGGGGGCAGAGTGTCAGAAGTCACAGTGTCAGCGGAAAAAACTTGGAGCTGCTGTAGAAATGTTTAAATCCAGCTTGCATCCTATCTTGCTTCCAAGCAGAGGGGTTTGCAAACATTTTGTCATGACCTGAGGTGAAGTGGCACTCAACCGTGCAAAGTGTGCAAGACACACGATGCCTTTGTTGCATGTATGATGGTGGGAGGCAAGGAGGAGGAAGACGGAGAACTAAGAAGGGAGAAAAACCCAACAGGAAAGAGACACCAGGGAGCGGTGGTCTTAGGTATTCCTCCACTGCCTTGTGCCGCCTTAATTTATATGAAAATCTATTCGGATTGTCGCTGTGTTCCAGTTTGTTGCCGCTGTGACTCAAACCAGAGTGGGAAGTGAAGATGTAAATTTGTCCTCCATCTCATCTTGTCTCCCGCTCAAGTCCAAGTCCCGGTTTGCTTTTGAAATACTGACTATAGACTTTACAGTCAGCCCTTTCTTCCTCCTATTCAACATTCTTGGAAATTACATCTTTTATTATCTTCATGGCACGTTTGAATACACCTCCGAGGATGTGGGGTATTTATTGTTATATCATTTACATCCCATTTAATGTCGGGGAGCAGGTTCAGCTTTTGGTCAGATCAGCTAATTAAATGACTTTGCTGCAGCGTGGAGTTAGAATAAAATATAAATACAGGTCTGGAAATGCCTTCTCTGTAAGAAGCAGAATTTATCAGTAAGTCGTTTAGAAAAAATGTGGATAATTGAATAATCACTGCAGTCATTAAAGTCACTTCTCTGAATTCATGATGTATGCTGAGAATATTAGCTTCAGTGAGTTGGACATTTTTGTAGGAGTTTCTAACTGATTAAAGGTTAATTAGCCCAACATAGGATCTTAGTGAGTTATCATAGAAAATAATTATATCCTCAGCATCAGTTTTGGTTTATGCCTTGCTATTTTGAGCCTTACTTGGCTCAAATTATTTTCTTCCAGTGTGTTTTATGATGCTCAGTAGAACCTTTACTTCAATAAAACCACAAAATACTTCAAAACAAGAAGATGTTGCCCTAAGATCTTTGCAACTATTCTGCTGCAGAAGGGCTTTAAAAGGAAATGACCCCCTCCAGGAACCTGAAAGAGAATGTTTTGTGAACCATGAAATGTGAAGCTGTTTGTGTTCTGCAGGCTTTTATAAAACCCAAACATCTTGTATTGTTCCTATCACTGGGATTGTTCAAATGTCAGTGTGTTGATCCTGACATTTCGCTGCATTAGGGCATCCTACGGGTCCTGTCTTGGATATGGACCAAAAAGTGGGTTTTGATTTATTTATTTATTTATTGTTTATTTTCATCTCCGTATGAAGACGAGTGAACAGGGATGATTTGTCTTCTATTTATCTGTTTAGGAGGATAATCATTCACTTCACATTGGGGGCTATGGTGGCCATCTTGTGCTGTGGCTGAAAAAGGAAACTTGATTTGTAAGCAGT
This sequence comes from Nothobranchius furzeri, assembly GCF_043380555.1. Lineage (NCBI taxonomy): Eukaryota > Metazoa > Chordata > Actinopteri > Cyprinodontiformes > Nothobranchiidae > Nothobranchius > Nothobranchius furzeri. The sequence goes on along the minus strand of NC_091741.1, from coordinate 70,523,337 downwards.
TTTTTTTATGGAGTGAGCAGAAAAGATCTCAGACTTGATTGTAGTTAGTACCTGAACCAAAACTGAAAGTGGTTCAGACAGAGATGTACGAAATGGCCTAGGATGAGTGATGGTTTTAAGTCTTTAGTTTCAAAAGACACATTTCTGTTTCATGTTAATCTTGTCTATTGCCTTCTAGAAAGTTGATGTGAAAACCAGTTTGAACTGAGAATGCAGGGCCTTACGTTAAACTAGGTTGTTCTGGATGGTTTTAGAGATTAGATCAGATTAGATTAGATTGGCCAATGGCCTTTATAATCAGTGGTCAGCTGATCTGAAACAAATATCAAATGTATTTTGGTCTGTGAATGCACAATGCTGAGTGCAAATTTTTGCACTCATTAATTATGTATTTACTTTTATGAATTGTAATTTCCAAGTTAATAAAGAAAAAGTTTTTTTTGTTTTTTGTTTATAATATTCCTTTGAGGCGACTTACACTCGTAGCTGGGTTTCTGTAAAACCGAGAATCTTCCCACGCCCATCTTGGAAAAAAACTTGGGTCCACTATCTCGTTTTTAACAAAACGATTCAGACCATTATGAAGCGTGTTCTTTGGCACGCCAAGCCTCTAGGTGTCAGCAGTTCCCCAAATCGTTGGCATCCTTGCCAAAAAACATTCCTCGGACGTGGAGTAAATGGGGTCCTTAATGACGTCCTTCGCCTGTAAGTGAGTGTTAACACAGGTTACACATTGGCGTTGCAAATCCTAAAACACTGGCTATTAATGTCCACAAGCAAATGCTCACTTTGGAGAATTCACAAATGTCCACTTTGGTCGGAAGATTTTGCCCTCCATCTTCACTTCTATGTGAAAATAATCTTCGTTTTGTGGGGTACGGGTACGGGGTCTGAAACAGCACTGGTATCAGCAAGACATTGTCTGTCCATTATTGGTCCATCTGTAGATAATTCAAGATTTGGTTCCTTTGATTTCTCACTGACAAAGTACTAGTTCCAGTTACACACCTAGTTCCTCACCAAATAGCTGTAGACATGGACAGAACACATGAGTTTTCCGTGAGATGGTCGATAAAGTGGCCTTGTGTTAAAATGGTCCATTCTTCATTGATGCTGAATGACGCGCTAAGGCGCAGGCGGAAGGTGTGTTAATATTTCATGTCTTTGCTCCAGAGAATGGACGCATTGCATGCATCCCTCATCTAAATTCGCTCTCATGTCTCTGGCTTCTTTTTACCAAACAAATATGTTGAAGCTGGTGCATACATATGCTACATGTCCTTATCTAACCGTTATTGGCCATTTGTATTCATCACAAAGGCTGCGCCGTCGCTGTTGATAGTGTCAACATGAAAGTGAGGCCATCACTTTTTTGCACACACAAAGTCACTCATACCGTAGATTTTGCACAACACCCGAGGGAGACAGGAAGGAGGTGAAGGCGAGGGAATCCAATCTCACCCTGCTGCTCGATGCTTTGCAGCGAGGCAGGAGTTAGCTGGCTGCCCTATTTCTTTAAAGCCCTACTACTCCGCTGCCTGATTTATCAAGGGGGCAGCCACTTGGGAGATGTCTTATTTTAAGGCAGAAAGAGCATATCAAGGGTTATGTCCCCATCCGGAATCTGAGATGAGAGGGATGCTGATAAGCCAGCAACACTGATATCGTAGCATGATTGAGGGAACGCATGATAAACAAACGCTCATGTAGACAAAATTTGTACACCAGTGTGTCTTTCCCTTCCCAATAATCCACTGGTCCTGCAGGATTATTGCATGTGATTATGACTCGTTCTCCACACGTTTAGAGATTACAAAATGCTTTCTGGGGCAATGCCACCCTGTGGCTTCTCCAAACTGTTTTTCTGGTGAGCTGCAGTAATAAAACACAGTTAGTCTTTCTCATCTGTGCTTATTTACTAGGTGTGCAGGTCTGTTTACTCGTGCTGCTGTTAGTTTTATTGAATATGAAAAGGTAGAAATAATGGTGGTAGAAGAAAAGTTGCAGTTAAAACTGTAATATTTCAGTCAGCAGTCTGAGCTCAGTTCAGATTACAGAGGTGTTAAACATCTTTTCACCAATCACATAATCACCGTGTGTCACAGAGCTCACGTCTGATCAGTGAATGAAAAGAAATCAATTTTTAACGTCATACATTATCTTTCTGGATCTTTTTCTTTTATAATTCACAGTTATATCCTACCGATGTGTAATAGTTTAGTCAGGAAACGCATTTTCATGCCTTGTGCTGCAGGGACAGGAATTTTAGAACCACAAATGAGGATCCGATTGTTTACTGACTGGTGTTTAGAGAGTGCTGATGTCATGAGTTAATAAATACTGAGCTGGTTCAGCACTTAGGTTTAAAATTGACTTGATTTTGGTCAAAGACAGGTTAATACCTATTATGTCATAAAAGCTGATGAAGTTTCAACTATTTTACAATAATGGAGGAAAAACTATTTTCATTTCTAGGTTCAGAAATGCATCTTTTTCTATCAACAACTTATTGCATCAAAACATTTAAAGGGATGTTTTGGCCAAATGTGTTTGTGTGTAAAGGTTTTGTATAATAATACTGTTTTACTTGTTGTAGACAGCTTCCAGGAAGGGTTTTATGGGGAAATCAAGCCTACAACCTAAAGGCTAGTCAAAGCCCTGCTCAGATCAATGTCTGTTTCTGACCTCTTTAAACAGCTGCAATTTCCTAGTGATTCATACAGATATTTTCATAAACCTTAACACAGTAGTCAGTTTGCAATATAGTTATTTTGGCAACATGATCCCTAACCCTAGCCCTGTACTAGATGCTATGTGTGTATTTATGGTTCTGTTATTCCATAAAACTTGTTGTAAGCAATTTTGTTATTCAAAATGGGCAGAAATGTAAAGGTTTATAAAGATGGAAGCTGTATTAAGATGGCAGCAAGATTGTGATCTGAGTTGCAACTCAGCTATCCCGTAGCTTATCAATCCTGAAGTCTTATGCACTGAAAGAGGCTAAATAGAAAAAAGTTATTCATTTTGCACAGAAAAGCATATTACATATTGTTTTATTTTATTAAACAGGTTCCATTTGATCTCTCTTGTCCTTTATGTCTTGTTGAAAGTGTGCTTTTCTGCCAAATCAGAGATGAATTAGAACATTGTAGAACAGAAATACATTATTTTTCCTGATTTGGATGACTTAGTAAACTTTATATCTTTCCAAAGTTATCCATTAATTAGTCTGCTCAGAGAGTGTCAGTTAGAAAAGAGACCAAGTGAAGTAGAAGCAGTGGGACACTTAAAGGTTAAAGCAGGAGCAGAGGAGCAGTAATAATAGTAATCATCACGTGGGTGGCTCCTCTATGGATTTAGGAGTTGGACACCTAAACTGCTCTAATCTCAACAGGCTGGCAGTTGGTTTATCTGGACGTTACATTTTATCACCACAGCAAAGAGACAGAGCGATAAAGGAGCCTTTTGTTGCCCTGCATGTATTCAATTTCTCAAGGGCACTGGTGTAAAGGAGAGAAAAGGTGGAAGGAAATTTCCATAAAGGGATGTAAGTGAGCAAAGCGACAAAAGGGCACACACGCACGCATGCACTAATACACAAACACACACACACACACACACACACACACACACACACACACACACACACACACACACACACACACACACACACACACACACACACACACACACACACACACACGCACGCAAGAAAGCCAGCATGGCATATAGTTGTGGCAACCATCTATCAGGGGAAGGAGAGCATGGGCTGGTGACAACACACACACATCTTTGCACACAAACACATCTAACTGCAGCTAACAGTTTATTGGGTTTAGTTCCATGCATCACACACACACACACACACACACACTCTCTCTCTCTCTCTCTCTCTCTCTCTCTCTCTCTCTCTCTCTCTCTCTCTTCTGCACCAACACTCAGCATTTCTCCTGTTGTTTTCTTCACTTTAAAAGCTGCTGGTTGTTATTTTTAGATTTTACTTTGTTTAAGCTTCAGATAAAAGGTATGATAATGTGTGTGTGTGTGTGTGTGTGTGTGTGTGTGTGTGTGTGTGTGTGTGTGTGTGTGTGTGTGTGTGTGTGTGTGTGTGTGTGTGTTACAGCAAGGCCTGACTGTTATAAATAGATTGCTTGACTCTGATGTTCCCTCCCGGCTGTTACACCACACACACATTTGACTTGTGCATTCTCAGGTTCAGACATATTACTAGAAGATCTCCATGTTGGCTTAGATGACAAGTAAATGGCATTATCAATTACAGGCTCCAGAGGAACTGTTGACGAATGCAGTAACTTGTCAGGACTTAATACATGGCTGCTGTGTTGGAGTCTAAAATGTAATGGCTCTGATTTTGTGATGTATTCCCCGATGATCTGATGTAATTTCTCTGATAATTCCTAATGATAAACACACAGGGTGGAGCTGCAGTGATGGGCTCAGGAGGCCGTGCAGAGCGTAGAGATGGAAAGTTTAGAGGTGTGTGTGGAGAGTTTCTTGTAGGTGAGCAGGCTCCTACCTGCATCTGAGTGAGGCACTTAGAGAAGGGCGAGGCATTAATGTCCTTTGGGATGCCAACACGCACACGCACACACACACACACACACACACACACACACACACACACACACACACACACACACACTTCATCATTCATGCTGAATATGACATGTGAGTGCATGTTCCCAGTACAATCATCCGTCCTGCTTCTGCTTCTGGTTTTCAGTTGGAAATATCCATTTCTTTTTTCTGCCTTTATGTGATTTCCTGGTAAATCTTTCTGGAATCAGAACATGATTTGTGCTCACCTACCTCTCTATTTATTAGTCTCTTGCTCAGTGACCTACATCCCAAAGGCCGCGTAGACGTGCGTGACCAGAGCTCAGTGCCATGGTGATATGGCAATACACACAGACACACCACACATGCACCCACTACTGTGGGCTTAGGCAGGCTTGCTGCTGTGCATGCTGTTAGCAGTGAATACAAATTAAAGTCCTGTTTCTTTCTCTTGTACCATCACCTCAAATCAGCAGCCAGTTTTGGATGAGCAGCCTGATAAAAATCCTTTTTATTCTTGCCTAAAATCGATTTTGTAAAAACTCCCTTTTTAGATTTTTAATTTTTAAGTTCCAGAAGTTCCATCAAATCAATCTTTTTCCGAGACATCTTCAAACCCACCTGCGCTCCAGTGATTCTGCAGAAATTGATTCAGTAACTTTCACTTTAATCGCTTTTATCACTAAAATTGTGGCGAGCCTCTGGGGAGCATTGGGTTTGGTTTAATGAGGAAATGATTTCTAATCAACTCTGACTTGTTATTAATGCAGCACAGGCTCTCTCTCTCTCTCTCACCATCAGTCTGTCGGTAGTCTGCAGATATCTCATCTGCTCCAACAGATGAGTAAACGAGCGGCCTCTTGTTGATTGCACTCAGATAATATTGACACACCCTCACCAAGGTGTGCGATACCTTCTCTTCCTTATGTTCCCATTCAGTGTTTTCCTCTTCGACTAAGGAGTGTAGTGTTATTATGCAGCATTCTTTTATGGTGAGTGCATCTAGAAACATGTCTGCAGACATGTTTCTAGATGCACTCGATTTGTTTTTATGTGTAATTTAAGGAGGGTCAGTTTGAGACGACGTGTTTTTATCCATCCAAGCCTGCTGGTTGCTGAAAGTTGGTGTTTTAGTCTGGATCGCCTTCTAAAACCTTTATTATCATTTTTCTGCTGAAGTTCCTCATGGTGCTTTCATGGCGTGTCACATTAAAGGAAAACTCCCGTTCTTACAATTGTTTAAGATAATCATGATCATGTCTCCATATTTATGATATCCCATTAGGGATATTTACATTATTTGTGCTGTAGAAAGACCCCCCCCCCCACTCCCCCCCCACTCCCCCCCCCACCCCACCCCACCCCCCAAACCCACCCACCTAGTCACTGTGCAGTAATCAGAATTAATATTTGTATCTCTTATTCTCAAAACGTTTTAGTGAGATTTATTTAGTTCAAAAGATTTTAACAATATAACATAAAATGGTTTTAGACCTCTTATTTAGGTTGATAATCCCAAAACGGCGTCATATGGTTGGATAATCATTGCAAATAGAACTCAAGCAAATACTAAATCTGCATTCTGGTTTCAGTCAGTATTGTGAACGGATTAGACTGCTCAGTCAAACAGATGTTAAATTCTTCCATCCATCCATTGAATGTGGAGGGGCAGCAGATCTACACCGAGCCCCTCCCAGATGACCGAGCTTCTCTTTAGTCTATTTCCTGAGTATTTGTCTTATCTGATGGCACCATCTAGTGGCTGACAAGCATATCACACAAATAATCTCTCGCTCTGTTGTTTTTAAGATGGCGAGTTCATGTTTCTTGTTTATTAGCGGGCTTCTGTAGCTGACAAGCAGAGCTAAAACGCGTTGTTTTTACGAGTATTATTCTCATGTCACGTTGTGTTCTCATATATTTATATTTTAGAGACTTACTTGTCTGTGAAAAGTTCATCAACTCTGCATCAGCTGAGGTATTTCTTAAATTTGAAGCAAGTAAGCGGTAGTCTAATGCTATTGGCTCAGTTTCCTATTGCACAAAGCTCTGCAGGGCAGGGGGCGTGCTTAGCAATAAAGAAGTACATGATAAGATAATCACTTTTAGGGATTTCTGAAAAATCATACATAATTTCTGAAAGGGGAAAACTCTGGAAAGATTCTTTAAGGGAGAGCCCAGACACCCCGTGGAGAAAACCTACTTCTGGCTTTTTCTGTTTGCGATCTTGCTCTTTTATTTATTTCTTCTATTTTATTATCTATTATATGATAAACATGACTTACAATTCCAGTAAGAGACTCCTTAACGTATTCTGGTTGGATGTTGTGCGTCTTCACATTTAGAACTGGCCAGAGTCTTCCAGGGTGAAGTTTGCATGCTCTTAAATGGCCTTTTTGGGTTTCCTCAGAAACCATGTAAGGACAGATGCTGGTTAAACTGGAACCTTATATGGATGAAGCAGTAGCCTGTAAAGGGCCTACCCTCTTCATGCTCCTGTACCCTTCAACGCTTCTTGAGATGATGATGTAGTGATGATGGATGTCAGTGTGGACCTGATAGATATCGTATGTTCTGTACTTTATTCTGCTGTAAAAACACCAGATGCAATGTTTTGCCTGGAATCCGCCCTCGGACCCTCCAGCTATAACAGCATCAGTTAAGCGGTTACATGAGGTCATTGAACAACCTTACATCAAAAAGGAAGTGCCAAAATATGGATATTTCCATTTGATTGGTAGGAAATCATTTTGATTGGTTTGTCTTGTTTCGTGTAGGATTGGCCAATTTCAGACAGATTATTGGTTAAAATGATGCACTCAGATTCAGATGAGTTTTTAAAAAAAATCCTGAAAACGCAGCTTTGGAAGTGTACAGGAGGACTGAATGACCACTTTGTGTGTTCTTGCCTCAGTTCTATTTTACTTTTGTCTTCACCACTAGTCTTAGAAAAGTTAATGCTGGACAATAAGTTATTTAGTTTATTTGTTTTAGACACACTACTGTCTGTCAATCACTGCAATAAATGATGTTTGTCTGTGAGGCATGGCATGTTTAATCCTCAGCCCTTCTTTGCCTGGTCTCCCCCCCCCCCCCCCAACACACACACACACACACACACAATCACACACACCCACCCACAAACACACGTCTGTTTTTCAATCATAGTGAGGACCCTCCTTTGACTTCCACCGGAGCGGCGGTAGCACAGGAGTTAAGTGTTCGCCCCGTAATCGGAAGGTTGCAGGTTTGAGCCCCGCTCAGTCTGTCGCTGTCATTGTGTCCTTGGGCAAGACACTTAACTCACATTACCTGCTGGTGATGGTCGGAGGGACCGGTGGCGCCTGTGCTCGGCAGCCTCACCTCTGTCAGTGCGCCCCAGGGCAGCTGTGGCTACATCGTAGCTCATCCCCACCAGTGTGTGAATGTGTGTGTGAATGGGTGAATGACTGATTGTGTTGTAAAGATCCTTGGGGGGATCTAGGACTCTAGAAGACGCTATATCAAATACAGGCCATTTTCCATTCCATTCATTTGTGTGACCCCACTATGCCTAACCCATACCCTAACCCTAACCATAACCAATGCTGATCTATTCCTAATCCTAACCTTAACTAAAACTTTATTCACAACATACCTCTAAAACCAACAGGTAAGCTTCTAAAAAAAGTGAGGACCCAAAAAATATCTTCACTTTGAAAAATGTCCTCACATTGTAGGGAAAATGGTCAAAATGGTCTTCAGTATGTAGTATGTACAAGAACACACACACACACACACACACACACACACACACACACACACACACACACACACACACACACACACACACACGCCTGTATTTCCTGTTTTTGCATACCTTCATTGTACTTCACGCCTCTCCTGTTTTGTCTTTTTGCTTTGTGCTTCTCATCAGCTCTCAACCTTTTTTTCAAACAGCCTTCCTCCTTTTATTTCCCTCCCTTTCTACTCTTTTCAATACTTTTCTTTATTTCCATTCTCTTTGATGTCAGTGTGGCCTGCTCTTTCCCCTTTGCTTGAATATTTATTTGCTAACAGATCGTCTGTTTTGAGCTTCTGGGGCAACACACACACTGTGACGAGTACACTCAGTCTTAAGTGAGTGATGGAGATTTAGTCAATCAAATGTGGGATTTGGTTTGACAGCAGACACACACACACACACACACACACACACACACACACACACACACACACACTGAGAGTGTGAGGAGCACAAACACCGACTGAGGCAGGCTGATAGCCAATTGACACAGTGTGAAATACAGAGAGAAAAGAAGAGAGTAGGTCTGCGAGTCGTTGTGGTCTGATGGTTCATCAATTCCTCTGCAGGTGATTTTAGGAAGACGACGATTGGGGGGAAACAGGAAGTAGACAGCGCCAAGCGGGTGAGGAGGGTGAAAAAGAAAAGCAAAGAAAGGCTTTTATTATATTGGTAGAGGGAAGCAAATTTTGATAGGCACCATGAGAACGTAAGCCTCCTGAGACCTTTAGTCTTTCTGTTATCAGTTGCTTTTTCCATCCATCCATCCATCCATCCATCCATCCATCCATCCATCCATCCATCCATCCATCCATCCATCCATCCATCCATCCATCCATCCATCCATCCATCCATCCATCCATCCATCCATCCATCCATCCATCCATCCATCCATCCATCCATCCATCTTCATTCGCTTACCCGGAGTCGGGTCTCGGGGGCAGTAGCCTAAGGCGAGAGGCCCAGACATCCCTCTCCCCAGCCACTTGGACCAGCTCCTCCGGTGGAATCCCAAGGCGTTCCCTGGCCAGGTGAGAGACATAGTCCCTCCACCGTGTCCTGGGTCTACCTTTGGGTGTCCTCCCGGTTGGACGTGCCTGGAAAACCTCACCAGGGAGGCATCCAGCCCTCGCACTGGGCTGTCACCTTACCGTGGTGGAGGGGTTTGAGTGTCTCAATGATCCTAGGAGCTAAGTTATCTGAGGCTTTATGCCTCTGGTAGGGTCACCCATGGCAAACAGGTCCTAGGTGAGGGATGAAAGAGAAGCCCGAAGACCTTAAGATGAATTATATAAATGGAAACTGTGTTCCCTTGCCCGGACGTGGGTCACCGGGGCCCCCCTCTGGAGACAGGCCTGGAGGTGGGGCACGTTGGCGAGCGCCTGGTGGCCAGGCTTTCACCCATGGAGCCCAGCTGGGCACAGCCCGAAGAGGAAACGTGGGTCCCCCTTCCCATGGGCTCACCACTCGTGAGAGGGGCCAAAGGGGTCGGGTGCAGTGTGTGACGGGTGGTAGTCAAGGGCAGAGACCTTGGTTGTCTGATCCTCGGCTACAGGAGCTGGCTCAGTTGTTTTTTATTTCTTGGAATTGACATTCTAGGAAATGGAGCTTGTCTGGCAGGTGCACTCACCATTTCAGCCTTGAACTTCTGAAAATGTAGGTATACCAGAAAAAAAGAGAACAAGCTCAAGTTTATTTTAATGCATCTGAAAGTTTCCACCCCTCTGAAGGAAGTTTGGATTCTGAACTGAGTTTTGAATAAAATCAGATGGTTGCATTAGCTGGTTAGTGTAAGCCAGTCAGTAAAAGCAGCGTTTTACTGTGGTAGATGTCTAGCCTGGGAGGTAGCCATTTATGGCTGTGGCTGCTCCTGCAGTCTGAACTAGGTTAATTAGTAAAGCCCTGAAAAGCCCTTTGTGGCTATTTTAGTGGGAAGCCGAGAGACGAAGAACTCTGCAAAGTCTTATTTCCTGTTGGTGTGGATGCTTGCCTTCACTTTCAGGTGACACAGGTGCTATAAAGTAGGTGTGCTTTATTTGCCCATGAGACACGGATTATCCCCCCAGTGAATTTCCAGTGAATACTTCAGCCTGACTTCCTCGTTCTGGATAATCCAAGTTCTGCTTCCTCTGCTTCCTGTAAAACCTAGAAACACAAACAATTTTAGTTGCTGCTCAACTCAAATCTTGAAATTGTGTTTCTCCCAGGTTGGCTCAGTCTCAGGGCTCTGGGTAACACTCTCCTCTGTAGTTTTCCTGTGTGTTTGGCTTGTTTTACTGCTGTATTGTCTGGGAATGTTGTGGACCGCCCACTAGGAGGACTGAATGATCACCTTGTCCCATTCCAAAGGCGGCCTTGGTCCACCGCCAGCAGCTGAATGAGGTGCCGCACACCTCGGAAACCAGCAGCACAAAGCTTTTCTCAGCTTGTATTTCCCAACTCTGGAATTGTGTTCCTCTGTCGGCGCCGCCAGATACACTCACAAACACCACCAACATGTGCTGGTGTTTGTGGAGCTCCAAACTTCTTATAGACTGGTTCTAAAAAGTCAAAAGCTGTTTTTCTGTACTGCTGCCACTCAATGCAGGCGCTCTTAGGTTATGTAATGCCTGCTTCTCGCAGCCATGTTGGAGGTCTCTAGCTCCTGAAATGTGGCAGTGAAGTGCTGATTGTTCATCTTAGTCTGATGGGTGGATTTATTAATTTATTCTTGTTTACTGGAGGGAAATTACCTCTGAGATGACAATCTGAATAAGAAAAACAGGGCACTGTGACACACATCTTCTCTATGCCAGAGCTGTATCTCTTTTCATTCTTTTAATGAATTAATCAACTCAGAAGTCCCTTCAATTGTCTCATGTCTTAAACCACTCCAGAGGATGAATGAGGGAGGACATTTTACATGATTAACATCAAACAGAACAAGACTTTTCTTCTGCACATGTTTATTTGGAATAATTATAGCATTTTGCAATTTTAGCCACTTAAAACAAAACAGCAGAAATGTGTCATGGCATATTTTCAGCTGTCGTGACTTCATGTTAAGGTGTCAAAGGCATCTCCAAACTAGATATGAAATGCTCTGACATTGTATTTCAAGCCGCCTTCTCTGCATGGATCTGCTGATGGAGTCAGACATGGCTGTCAGGAGATTAGTGACACAAACTGCTGTTGTTTGCCTTGAAGGCAAAAAGAAGAGTTTGTTGCAACAAATTCTACCAACAAAGAAGCTAGAAACCAGAAAAAGATCCAAAATGTCTGAAAGACTCATGATGCTGAAATTTGATCAGGCAGAATTTAAAAATATATGTTTCTATTTTGGAGCTCTAAGCATCTGCTTCCAATCCTTTGATGTACATTTGTCTGGTGTTGAGGACAGAAATGCAGTAGTACTGTAGTACTATAGTAGTGTTACACACAAACACTGTATGTGGATGGATGGGAGTACTTTTGGGTTTATGGTTGAGTGGAAGCAAACCTGCCTCTTTTCTGCCTGCATGGACAGAAAAGCCAAGACTGCTGAGATGACTAACACTTGCATAAGAACTTCCTACACACACTCCAGCTTGTACACTGACACACAACACACATTCGTACACACTTTACGGCTAAAAAAAACCACTCATTATTTTGCAGATTTGCAGACTGACAGGACGTCTGTCCATAATTCACCCTCTTTTTCTTGAAATCGAGGGTGCGTTTTCTGAAACAGATGAGATTTGTGTTTGATGTGTGTATCAGTGGTGATATAATTTGATGCATGGCTTATAATGCTGTTAGTAGCACAGTTAGCTCGAATCATGGCTGTGAGATGTTTTAACTGCTGTCAGCTGTTAGGCCACAGTTACAGTCTGGTTTTTTGGGTTAATCCCTAAGGATGCTAGCCTGGCCTGCTAGACTCGTCCTCTGTTTAAATCTGCACAGAGAATGAGTCTGGTAACTAACAGGCAGAGAGGCACTTGAGGGGCGGGACTAGGCAGCTCAAAAATTACCAATCATAAAAAAGACGGAAATCCCGACTGTACCGCACAACGCTGTAGTTTTCTAGTTGTAGTAAAAAAAAATAGCGTCTGGCAACGGCGCAAAGACATCTGAGTCATTTAGAACAGAGGAAAGAGTTGCAGCATACTCCGCCGCTGTCTTCGTTGTTTATGAGAAACTGAGCGTCACTGTGTGTGACGTCCGCGACGCTGTAGTTTTTATAGCTGTAGTAAAAATGGAGTCTGACGACAGCACAAACATCTTTGTTTAGAAGAAAGGCTTTTAGCGCTTCTACTTGTGGTTCTAAAGACATGTTCAAATCATTTAGGACTAAGGAAAGAACCGCTGCAAACTCCACTTTAGTCGCCATGTTTATGACAAACTCTGCGTTATGGTGTGTGACGTACGCAACTCAGCAATGATTGGCTCGGTTAGAATTCTCACGGGGTGGGGTTATTTAAATAGGAGAGTTCCCAGACTCTTTCTCTGTGCAGAATTAAACAGAGGAGGAGTCTGGCAGGCCAGGCTATAAGGATGCTGCTCCACTCCACAATACCGTCACCTGTGACAGTGACTTATCCCAAAACTGGAGGTGGTAGTCCAACTCTTCTATTAGATGAACATGGTCTTACATGTTACCAACGCGTGCTGATGCCTGCGGGACTACAGCTCTAGCACCCAGGAAGGCTGAAAGAATTTGCATTTATCACCAACATATTGCTTCTTGTTTTGTATCAAGAAAAACATTTGAACAATATCTTGTCCCAACCCAGGGGTGTGTGTGTGTGTGTGTGTGTGTGTGTGTGTGTGTGTGTGTGTGTTGCAACAGTTTTTTGCCTGTTTTTTGGTCTTGGCTCTTGTTTGCACAGAAACACAGACACACACTTGGGTGCACAAGTGTGTGTAAAAGACAATGGAATGATGGTATTATAGTAATAGAATGAGGAGGTGGCGTGAAGGTCGCTCTGCCACTATAAACACGATTCCACACACAGCCACCTGTCCCACCCTGCCTGGGTGTTATTTACTGCAGCCTATCAGAGCTAACCCACTACCTGTGCTCGGTGTGTGTGTGTGTGTGTGTGTGTGTGTGTGTGTGTGTGTGTGTGTGTGTGTTTGTGTGTGTGTGTGTGTGTGTGTGTGTGTGTCTGTCTGTGAAGGCCAGTTCCAGTCTGCAAGGTGAAGGGTTTGCTGCAGGAATCATGTCAGAGTGGGATACTGACCAAAGTCGGTGCTACATGAGAAAAAAAGGCTATCTAATTTTTACAAACAATATTTTTGTTTAGTATTTTTCCTGAAATATCAACAAAACTAAATATCTGATTAGTCCTGAAACAGAAAAATGTAAAAAATATAGTTGTGGTTATATAGTTGTAGTTATATAGTTATATAGCTATAGTTATATAGTTAGGGTTACCTAGTTGTAGTTATATAGGTGTAGTTATATAGTTGTAGTTATATAGTTATATAGTTGTAGTTATATAGTTAGGGTTATATAGTTGTAGTTATATAGGTGTAGTTATATAGTTGTAGTTATATAGTTATATAGTTAGGGTTATATAGTTGTAGTTATATAGTTGTAGTTATATAGTTATAGTTATATAGTTATATAGCTATAGTTATATAGTTAAGGTTATATAGTTCTAGTTATATAGTTTTAGTTATATAGTTGTAGTTATATAGTTACATAGTTAGGGTTATATAGTTGTAGTTATATAGTTATAGTTATATAGATGTAGTTATATAGTTATATAGCTATAGTTATATAGTTAAGGTTGTATAGTTGTAGTTATATAGGTTTAGTTATATAATTGTATTTATATAGCTATAATTATATAGTTGTAGTCATATAGTTATATTATAAATGTATAATTATACAGTTATAGTTATTTGCTACACAAATCAGAGATAAACCCGTACATCTCAACATATTTCATGTGTGGAGGTGCAACCCTCTTGTGCACTCAACCAGGTTCCAAAAGTCCAACATGGCAGCGCCAATAAAAGGAGCATCATGGTTTTCATGTTCATCAGTGAGAGTAGACAGACTTGCTCATCGTGTTTTATGTTACAGAGTTAGACGGATCAATTGGCTTTGAGTGGATTTGATCAGTCGGGTCAATCTTTTTTTAAAGTAGCTGGCTACCGGTCATGGCTGTGCGTATTTAACTGATACCGACCAAGCAGGCAAAATTAACATGCAAGTTAAGTAATGAAGTCATTTTTGTCAGAATCAATGAAAAACTTATTTCATGAAACAAAAACAAACAAAACAACAAACAAAACAAAAAGTGTCTCCTTTGTTTACTAATGACCATATCAACATCGGTTGTATTGGCCAGCTTTATACTGGTATGTTTAGAGGTAAACAGGACTTCTTAGATTTATTCATTTAGTTTTTGCTGTATCAGATGCTATGTTCACGTGTCGTACCAAGTTGTGAGAAAAGTGATTCTTGCCCAGTGATTCACTCAGACCCACATTCTGTAAACCAGTAATTAAATTACTGGTTTACAGATACAGAAGGAGCAAAGATAGTGTGTGTGTGTGTGTGTGTGTGTGCGCGCGCGCATGCGTGCATGCGTGCGTGTGTGCGTGTTTATGCGTGTGTTACCAAATTGAGTCATAATGCAAAATAAGTAGAAAGCACTAGTTTACATGTGTGTAATCATGTCTGTGTAAATGCAGTGTGTGTGTCCATCTTAGTGTGGATTTGCAGAACAGGCTGAGAAAAATGGTGTGTGTGTCTGTGTGTGAGAGGGTGTGTGTGTCACTGCAGCTGTGCCAGAACAGAACAACTGTGTGTGTGTGTGTGTGTGTGTGTGTGTGTGTGTGTGTGTGTGTGCGCGCGCGCACACGTGCGGGTGCGTGCATCATCAGATCCAAAGCGTCACAGGCTTTGAACTTCCCAGCTGTCCCATCAAAAGATCTGCTTCCTCTTAACATCTTTCTCACAAACTTCACACACACACACACACACACACACACGCACACACACACACACGCACGCATGCACGCACCACGCACGCACACACACACACACACACACACACACACACACACACACACACACACACACACACACGTGCACTTGTTTCGTCAGACTCTCAGAAGCAGGTTCACTTTCTGCAGGACTGTATTTAGAGATAAACTAGAAGGTGAGAGGTCATTGGTCAAAAGTCCATGTCTTTGTTTCACTCTGCCTAATATGGATCTGCTGCTGCATGAGTCTCTCAATCACGTGCGCTCTCCAGCTGTGAGGCCACACATGCACGCATGCGCGTGTGCACACACACACACACACGCATGCACACACACTAAAATAAACACACTTGTGAATACAGTTAGGATCATTTAACTTGCTGTCTGTTGCTGTCGTTGTGTCCTTGGGCAAGACACTTAACCCAGCTTGCCTGCTGGTGGTGGTCGGAGGGACCAGTGGTGCCAGTGTATGGCAGACTCACCTCTGTTAGTGTGCCCCAGAGCAGCTGTGGCTATAATGTAGGTCATCACCACCAGGGTGTGAATGTGTGAATTCCAGGATTCTAGAAAGTGCTATATCAAATACAGTTTTAAACCTGTGTGTGTGTGTGTGTGTGTGTGTGTGTGTGTGTGTGTGTGTGTGTGTGTGTGTGTGTGTGTGTCCTAAAAGTAGTTATTAATTTCCTACTACTTTATCTGTCCTGTCATCTCTACCTTTAGTGCTTTTCTTGCATTGTTTTATTTTATTTTATTCTTTTGTACCTTTTTCCTCTACTTGACCGTTTTCCTAGCCTGCAAAGCCATCCTATACATGACCATGTATAATGTCTATTCACGACCTGTAGACAGAGCTTAGTCGTAAGATCAGAATCTATGGTTGTCTTTTAAACTGCCTCCACATACAATTTGATGATGCTTAGAACCAATCAGAGCAACAATCAACATGGCATATTCATCGCTACGGAAATCAGTCAACTATCACTTGTAAGTCGCTTTGGACAAAAGCGTCTGCTAAATAAACATAAACATAAACATAGGCAGTCTGCCATATACTGTTGAAGAACTCCAAAGAAACTTCAGCCTTTTTCATAAAACTACCGCGTTAATTTGCTGCAAAGCTGAGGCAGCATCAGTGAGCCTTTGGTCATTTATCTCAACGCCGGTGTAAAGTGGATGTGTGGACCATCTCCACGCCATCACGGACTTCCCTTTACCTTAAACATAGCTTGTTTTTGATGCAGAATGAAGCCACGATACTTAAAGGGATACTTAGAAACTTTTTCATATTTTTAAATAGTTTTCTTGAGCCAGTATGTGCTAAAATAACCCTTTACGGGGTTACATCCAGCCCATATTGCCCCCCTGTGTCTAGAATATCTCACTTGCAACATCACATCTTAAGTCGTCCAAGGTTGATGCCACGGGCGTTTCAATCGATCATCGTCCCTGAACCATTGCCATATTTGTAGTTTTCTCTGCTGCAGCTCTAGTGCTAAACCTACCAAATGTCTTTCTACAGGTGGACCTAGCCACAACGGTGCGTGGCTAGGTCCACCTGCTGTCTAGTCCCCAGACTCCCTCCTTCTCTCCTCCCTCCATTTTTGTTGCTCCTTGTTTTTCTTTTGGGCACATTCATTACACTTATTCCAT